>NW_028297111.1:5169535-5327035 GCF_055798465.1 Pogonomyrmex barbatus | reverse complement strand
GAGAAGGGATGAATCGTAGAACTTTCATTTTTTCTTTATTTACAATGACATTGCAATTGTCGGAAGTTATGTTTGAATGCATCGATTCCTGAATTCTACTCGTTTCGAAGCTGCAGATTCTCGCGAGTGCACGCTGATATATTTTGAGTAGCTGTGTCATTTATGAATATGAAACGGTACATTTCCACTTGTCGGATGACTTTTATAATTCCATTTACTATAAATTACCGTACCATCGAGGGTCACCTGCATATCGGCGAGAGATCGGAGCAGATTTTTCCGTCCGATGGCAAATTGATGCCAACTCCGCGTGGGAAACATCAACTTTCACTCACAAGATCAGAACTAAATTCATAATGCGCGAGTGTAATGGCTCTCCGTGTTTCAACGAATCGCAGTCTAGTGTTTGCCAAACGAAATAAAAAGAGAGGAAGAAAATAAAAGAGGAGGAAGCTTTAATTAGTGTGTTTTTTTTAAGGTTGTCTTTTAATTTTAAAAACATTTGCTTTTTGATGAACGCGCAACGTAGCAACTCTTTCATCCGTGTGCTTTGAATGGTCCTTTGAATGGACAATTCAAATTATGAATTAATATTTTGAAAGAAATGCTACTTCGAAATTAAAGTCTCTTTTGATACTTTTGCTATTTTATTATATCCAATTATTAAATTAAACATATAATTTAATTGGACTACAATCAAATTTTTAATGTTTAGAAGCAATTAATTACGAGGGTGTCATTAAGTGTCTAAAAAATGTATGAATGCCTCCAAAAATAGATATAATAGATACACAAGATATAATGGACTTATATAAGATATAATAAAATTACTTAATTATTCGTATTGAAAATACTATTTCATGATGAATAATTTCTGCCTAGAAAGAAAGTCACATACATTATCCACGTTGTTGTTGTCTGCTGCACATTGTTATCTGTTATCTACGCTGTTGAGGTAATTTCTGGATTGATACAACTTTATATAAATATTTATAGCTGATACATATGATTAATCATATAAAAGATTTAATAATGCAAACTAATTTATTTGTTCTTAAACTTAACATCCATTTCCATTTATTTAATATATCACTTTTGATTATAAGATTTTTTTTCCATGAAGTAAATATGTTTCTGTTTACGAAAACTATTTTAATAACATCGGTTTAATATCTTTTTAAATTAATTTTTATTCTGTAAAAATTATTAGAAATTATAATCATATCAAATACGTAATAACTTTCTTAAATAATACATAAATGTGGAATTTATTGTTAAATAAATTGCTTTAATTTAAATTTATTCTCTTATAATTTAAAATCTTAAATTATAAACCATAAATCGCCCTTTCATTAAAATATAATTTTAAAAATCTGTAATTATGTTTTAATTGAGATATAATTTACTTACATAAGTTAAGTAAAAAGATTTATTCTGTTAAAAATCCAAAACGAAAATAAAAATAAGTGGAAATAAATTTGCAAAGAATAGTTGTGCGAAGAATTCTTTTTCTTTAGCATGACAATCGATCATTATACTTTCGAATTGCGCCACTCTATATGTATGCGTACAGCGTCCGGAATCGATGCGTTTCTCTAGCAAGCAAGCTACTATACTCATCGGATTCTTCGAGATCTCTCATACGAATATATACCTCGCGTGCGTGCGTATATGCGTGCAAGTGCATACGAGCGGGTGCGCACACGAGAGTACCTACTCGCCTACATATATATGCCGAATTGCGGGACATTAAATCCCGACTGAATGCAGATTTGTGCGCTTGAATGAGCGCAACAAATCGAAGGTGAAGCTTGCACGTGTGCGCACAGCGAGGAGGAAGCAATCCTCTTTAAGAGCAATGACAATCTTGAATTAAGTCATGATATAATGTTTACGTTCGTGATTAATGTTAATGTAAATTGCTTGCATAACGGGTATCCTACTACGATTTTTCATATTTCTCTACAAAAAGGTAGTACATAACGAAATTTTTTTATTGTAGTACCGGCTGTCAAGAATTATAACATACATATAATGAAATCTGAAACGAGAATATATTATGTATGTATATACGTGTATAATACATACATGTATGTACACACATACACACACACACACACACACACACATATATGTGTGTAATATATATATATATATATTATATATATATAAATATATATATATATATAATGTTATATATAATGTATTTTATATATATATATATTTATATATATGTATATATGTATTTTATATATATATATATATTTATATATATATAAAATACATTATATATAACATTATATAATACATTATATATAACATTATATATATATATATACATATATATATTTATTTATTTATTTATATATATTTTACACACACAAACAAAATGTAATTTATAATTATTTGACACATTTGCATTTAAGGAATTCGATTCATAGATCCAGTTACTCTTAAAATTGCCGCTTCCATTTCTTTTTTCTTCTTTCTTTAGAAAAGTTTTATCATATATTTGGAAGGTCAATATTTTTCAATTGATATTCGATTATTTGGTGAGCAAAGTAAAGTTCGAAATGAGAGAAAAGATTGATGTGGAATAAATATATGTGATAAATATTTTTAAAAAATAAATTTCGTAGATAAGAAAGATGAGAAAAATGTATATCGATCCCGTAAGAATCTTAATTTAGGCAAAAGAATTAGAATTGTATAAATTAGATTATGTGGGATTTCTATCCGTTGAGAATGTGAATCCAATAATTTGTAACATAATTGAATTATTGGCACAATTATAGAATGGCACAGAAATGAAGGATGGTCAAAGGATGCGCATTCGGAATGTCACACGAAAATCTTGAGCGACATATCACCGTAAATACGACATATTATTTATCATTCATTATACCGGGTGATCCGAGGAAAATAAAAAAACTCCGAATTAATCTTTAAACATTTACTGGCATATAAACGCATATCTTGATCTCATAGAGGATTTGTGAGCTTTTCGCGGCACCAAAAAATCGCTTTTTAGTCGCAGCGATTAATGTCAATGATCGGTGATCACTTAAATAGCCATTTTCTGGTTACAATTGATGACACTGATCGCTTGTTTCATATTTTTGTAATTGCATGTTGTAATTGTCTGATCCTTTCTCGTACGTTAAACAGATCGAGATGTAATTCTAAAGAATGAAATTTATTTTTTCCGAATGGCATTACGTTTGAATTAAAAAGAAGGAAACTTAAATGTTTGTTACTTTTGTGATGCAATTAATTAAATATAGAATCTGAGCTATATCGTTTCATCATCCTTTGCATTGCCACTTATACTCGAGCTGTTCACGTCGATTTCTGCCAGAAATTTAAAACAAAAATGGCGTTTGTGTTCACTGACGTGTAACGAGCCAAATGTTCGTGCATTAGCACGCCGAGCGTTAATTATCTTAAACGTTTCGCTAATTTTCTCTATAGACCTTAGAGATTGTACCGCGTGTCGACGTACCTTTAATCGCCTGTGTATTAAGTATACATTTCGGTAAAATTTTACATATTCCCATATTTCTCGTAAATACTTATTTACAATGTTCTCTGCGGAATCCACGCGGAATAAATAATTATACATTATTAACTTTATTTTTATTAAATATTAAAAAAATATTAAATCTTTAATATTAAATACGGGAAACCTTTAATATTAAACATGCTTAATAACAAAATAGAATAATAAATAGCATCACTCGATAGACAGAATCTTATGTATCTAATAATTCTACTTTTTGAATTTTTATCTAATAAAGTCAAGATAATTTTATATTTTATATTACAAATTACGTATCATTATTTTTTAAAGGACTTTTAACGCAACAACTCAAAACTAAAGCCGAATTATTTTCTTTATAATAAATCAATAATCAAAATTAAAATCAATTATCTTTTCTTCTTTCTCTCAACGCAATTCTTTATTATGAAAAAAATATTGCGCCATTAAACAATATTCATAAAAATATTCTATAAGTTCGAAAAATTTTTAACAATCATAACTGCACTATATATATATATATATATATATATATTTTTTTTTTTCTCCATTCTTAGCTTTAATCACAGAATTTATATGCTTAATATGCTTTCACGTTCGAACTTATATACGTCTGCCTGGCTGGCCCTCCCACATTAATAAAATTAAACGAAGAAATTATATAAATATGCGCTATTTATGCATTCTCAGAAACCATCAACGATAAATTTTGCGCTCCTTCCATTTAGCCAGAAAAAATTATTTTCGGTGGGAGGGGATTGAGTGGACAGTCAGTGAACCCCCCACGCGTCAATAATAAATTATTCCGCAAAACGAATGTACAGGAATTAAGTGCTAATTGGGGGGCTCACTGGCTCTCTACTCAGCCCTTTCCCACCAAAAATAATTTTTTCTGGCTAAATGCAAAGAGCGCAAAATTTTTCGTTCATGGTTTCTAAGAGCGCATAAGTAACCCATAATTATATTTCTTCGTTTAATTTTATTAATGTTGGGAAATCAGCTAGGCACATGTATTTTTACTGCTTTCGATTATTATGATAAATATTATCACATGCTTCAATAATTGACAGATTGATTTTATAAACTCTGATTGAAATCCCGGATAATAAAGTGAGATTTCAATCCTAGCTAAATATTTTTGCTATAAAAATTTCTTGCAGAGATTTAATTGATATTATCAAATTGATAAGGGGAAAATATAGCTCTTAATTGCTATGTTTCAAAGACGTAAATAAACATTTAGTTCGAGAACATTTGTTAATAAAAATCAAAATGTTTCCTATATTATTTAATAAACTCAAAAATTAAAAAAATAAATGCTAAAAATCTTGTCCAACGTTAATGCCTATTTATTTTTTATTGAACATACTAATATATTTATTTATTTGAATCTTTTTATAAATATGTTATTAAAATTTAATTTGATTCATCTCAATCAATCTCAAAAATTTGTTCAGATTCTGCAAAAAGATTGATAGAAAGTTATTTAAAACTTTTATAAATACGTTGGGAAAATATACAATTGTGGAGAAAATAAAATATTTTTTATCTAACGAAAAAACACAATAATTAAAATTAAAATATAGGAGATCAGAAGAAAGTTTCAATATCTCAAGATGGAGAGTATGTACCATCTACAAAAGTTATAACAAAATATCATTTGACTGATTTACGACATCATAAATCATTAATTACAAGGCAACAATTACAGCAAAGAGCTGTGGGTTGCTAGCTCATTTTCGAAAATCAAGTAATGATAACATAGAAAAGGAAAATACATGTGCTTTTTTTCTTTTTAGTATTACCCAGATTAACTGATTTTGTAACAAATTAAAAAATTTTATATTATCGATATTTTTTTAAAAAAGGAGATAAGATCGTCACAATACTTTTTCCCTTTGAATAAGTTATGACTTATTTTATTTCGTATTTTATAGTTTTTGCCACCTCCTTATCAATTTATATTATAAATAAAGGAGATCAGCTTGAAGCCATCATTATTTAATTTTTTAATATACAGTAAAGAGAAATTATCTTTATCATATTATTCTTTAGTTTAGTTGAATTTAATTAAAAACTGAAAATGGTGTTTCGAAAAACGATATCTTCGATTTCGAAACTTTGTGAAAACTTTTCTTTTGGAAATGAAAGCTCCTAAAAGGATTTTTGGCCACTAGCACGGAAGACTATTTTTTATGGTGAAATGGTAAAAATAAATTAAGTAAATTAAATAAAATTTATAATAATGAAGACTAGTGCTGTGATCTTGACCTTGACATATGTTATCAAGGTCATGATCTTGAATAATAATAATTCGTAAAGAGAGTCGTTTAGTCGTAGCTCATTATTTATTACAAAGTTATTAACAAAAAATTTCGAAACATATAACAATTTATACTAATATCAATCGGTACTAATTGTTAATATATGTATAGATAGTACGTAGACATGTGGGCGAGGAAAGGTTTAAATCATATTCGTAGATCTTTAATAAACGTAATATAATATTTATTTAATTATTAAACTTAGTAATATTTTGTTTATTTCTAACTTAATATTAATTAATTGCCTAGATAAAATGTTTTAATATTTTTTGATCGAATGGATCTATGTTTAATTTGTGTACGCGACATAAATTCGCACATATGATCGGATAATTGAGCTGAATGCACATCATCACGAAATAATTGGCAGCGCATCTAGCGCCAAGATGATTCGATATTTTTGATGTGTGCGCCAGTTTCAGAATCAACAAATTCTTTAAAATGATTCATTGCTTTATGAATGTATCCGTGATTATTGAGATTAATGTAACCTTTCCAAGAATCTATATGTATTTCAGTGCCACATGCTACGTTTTTTTTTATTAATGTAATTAGAGTATTCTCGTCTCTTTTGTTTTCTGGACAAATTTCTTGATGATAATTGATTGGATGTCCGCGATAAATCATTTCGAGAATCCAAGAATCCGTTTTCTACGATACGTTCTCTGTGATATTTACAACGATCTATTTTATTTACACTCGTCGATCTCTACTATTTTGTTTGGCCCGCCAATTAATTTTTCACGTTCGAATTTTGTATCTAATGCAAGCATGCAAACTTCTCTGCAGTAAGATATTCGATCTGCAAGTTTCACAAGATGTTTGTATATCGATAATGATGCTGTTTTCACGAATTTGTTCGAATGTCACATTCACGGAAGAGCAATATGTAATTATAATACAAGTTGCAAGAAAAGTGTGATATCTTTCAAATCAAGTATTTTCTGTAACTGTATTACTATGATTGTATTTGCATTTTTTTTTACATAGAAAAATATCACAAATGTTTCTCGATTCGCTCAGAGTCATATAACGTTTATGCACAAAAATGTATAATGAAATTTTAATAAACTTTTTTTAAATAAATTTTTGCAACATTTTTCTAGTACGCAAAGATTGCTCGATATTTTTGCTCATTATCTATAGCATTTGCTGTTATTATCTTATAGTTCGATCTTTGCCGACATAATATGTAGCATAACTTCGCAATGCGTGCTCTTGGTACTGACATTTGGCTATCAGAGGCTATATTTAGCAAATACCAAAAATCTATTTGCGATAATAAAAAGTTTTTAATTGATAAGTTTTTTAATATTTTGAGTAATCACATTATTACAGTCACATCTTGCAATAATTTAAATAGCAAACAGATTTGTAGTTTAGATTAGAATAAGATATCCAATAAAAAAATTATTAAACATAAATATTATAATAGTAAATTAATGGCGATGCACAATAAAATAAATTAAAATAAACTTTGTTAAATTTTGTTTATTTAATATTCTCCCTGTTCATCGAATGATGATATCACTTTGTATTTATCTTTGGTTATATATTTATATGTTACATCACCCTTACAAAAATATAATTTAATATTAGCCAATTTAATATTAGAAATGACTTACTTTGAACAGAAACATATATTTACATTTATACATATTATATTTTAGAAACATATACAATATCTGATAAGAGCATGTACGGCGAAATTTTTTCTTGGAAACCGTTAGAGGGGAGATTCGAACGCGAGCAGATAGCGGGAACCTTTCCCTAAAATACTTTGTTTTAAAAAGCCTGAATTGTTGTTCGACCTTGATTACAAAAGACATATTTCATTATGAGTGTCGCATACGCATCACGTTACGAAGCCGTGTTTCTGTGTTTGGACCGAAAATGTCGTATTGGAGCGTAATGGAGCGATTGCAAAATACATAAAAAAGTCGAAGACATTTATAAATAAGTGAGTGAAACGCTATTCCGACGTAAAAAACGTGACCAGTCGGATTGTGGTTCTGCGCAACCGACGAAAAAAGAGGACGAAGTGATTTTACGAATATTTGAAAAGAATTCTGGTCTATCATTGCATGGCGGGCAAGCGGTTTTGCATAAAACGGATCTAAATGTGTCATGTGACACATAAGAAGACGTTTAATGGCCCATGGAGTGAAATTTCGAAGCACACTGAAGAAACCTGTAACCTCCAAAAAACACGTCGAAAAAAGACACTTGGACGAAAGAAAATTTGGACCGTGATTGGGATGATGTAATTTTTATGGACGAAGCTTCTTTTTGGGCAGGTTTTTCTATCCGTTACACTCACCTGGTATACCCACGCTAATAGATTCATTCACCGTTAGATACCCGTTAAAAATGCACGTTTAGAATTGTTCTTTCTTAAAACAGGAATTTTTGGCACTTTGCATATCTTTACAGAAAATTTGAACGCTGTCAAAATGATAAAAATATATAATAGAGCGTTATTACCATCTGCACAAAGGTGGTTTACGAGGAAAAACAAAAATTCACTACTGCAAGAGGATAATGATTCAAAACATCGTCTTTGTACTGCGTGGAAACAAGAAAATGACGTTGACGTACTGGATTGGCCGTCACAGTCGCCAGATGCAAATCCCATAGAAAATGTTGGGGCACTTACGAACTTCAAGTTCCGAGGAAAGAAAATCTGGACTGTCAAGCATTTCGACAGATTCAATTTCTATGAAGAATGATCTTTGTCATAAAATTATGCTATAAAATTTATTAATTATCGAAAGTATGCCTCGGAGATGTCAAACAATTATTAATAATGGAGGCGATTGGACAGCTTATTAATAATAAAACTTTACTATATCATATAATATGTGTATATTTTTTTAAAATTTATTATTCCAAATAGTTTTCAAATTTCACCGTACACGTTCTTGTCAAACAGACTGTATATTTATTGCTTATTTATATTGTGATATATGTATATATGTATATATGTATATGTGTATCATTGTATTGTTGACGTGTTATTCTAAACACGTTATTTGCGATAAATATCATCACATGTCTCTGTGGTCGAAAGGATAAGATGTCTGCCCGGTAGCAGGAGATCCAGGTTCGATTTCTGGCTGAGATGGTATTTTTTCACAAAATAATTACGAATTTTCACGACTGGTTCGTGATCGGGCCCCGCCTTAACGCACACCCTCTCTTTTTTTTAATATTCAAAATAAGCAATTAATCACTACCTTCCAATATTAAATTTCTATAAAAACATATGTTTACATATCTAAAAATAATAAAATATTTTATTAATAAAAAGATAAAAAAATTTTATTACAATCTAAGAAAAATAGAATTTGCACGAATAATCGATATATATATATGTTTCGAAAATGTTTTTATTAACGATATTCTATTATTTCATGTGCTTATGCTTCTCCCTCTTAAATTAGAAAAAAACGGCAGATCAATCAAAACGCTCCAAACTCGAATTTCTGATGGCTAGACCAAAGATTTTTATATACTCCTAGACGATTAACTTTTTAAAACTGATGACTGATGACAGTTATATATTCCTAGACTGCTAACTTTTATAACTGATGATAGTTCTTATGTATAAATGAAGCACTATTATAGCGCATGCATGGTGAGAATGACATATGCATTCATTAGTACATAATATACAATGTTGACAATTTTGATAAGTTAATCTAATTTAGAAATATGATAGACGAAAAATTTTATATATTTTGCACACTATTTTAATAACATAAAATAACATATATTGTATTAGTGATTTTACACACACACACACACACACACACACACACACACACACCCATTTGTATATAACTTATATTTGTATATATTACATTTTAAAAATTATTGTTATATAACTCTTTTCAGAAACTTTTCTTCAGAATAATATTATTTTGATCAGTTTTTTTTGAAATTTCCGTATTGATTTTAAAATTTCTTGTAAATAAAAGCATAAAAATACAACCATATTTTAATATATTTCGAAAATACTGCTAATATTAGCCGAATTTTATAAAGTATTTCGAGTATATTAAGGGAATGCTAGACTTTTTTTGTCTATATTACCGACAAAAACGCAGTAATTTTTGTATTGTTCTTATTTTTTATTAACTTTATAGATCTAGAAATTCTTTTTCATAATTAAAGTTTATGGATTAATGTTTAACATATGAATTTCATATCAAGAACGAGAAAAAATTTTAAAATTTATATCTTTTTTACCATTTAGTATCTTAAAATGGCGTCCGAAGCTGTGAAGGCGTGTCAATATTTGTTTTATATAAAAATTTTATAGTACCTATAAAATTGATATTGCTAGATTAGAAGATATATGAAGAAGCACTGTTGAGATCTTAGAATTAAGCTAGATATCTAATGTAATACAAGAAAACGATACAAAAATTTGTTCATATGTATATCATGTGTGTACAAAAATGTATGTATGAGTGTATGTATATATACATAAATGTATGTATGTTTAGATGTACATACATCTGAACGTTTTCGTTGGAGTTCATTCGTCAGTCTAGGATTTTTTTAAGGGGTAACATCACTCCTGTGACCCTAAAATAATACCAACGTTCAGAAATTTTTTGTGGATGAATGAATAATTTTATTAAAAAAAATAAAAGCTTTATTTTGCATGCATTAAGGTATAACAAAAAATTGTCTTTTGTTCATATTTATTCAAAATAGCGGTATACACTTCCACAATCAACTTTTTTGTCATTTTGTGTGCAAGTTTTTTCAGAGGTGGTTGACCCTAGAACAAAAATTTAAAAACTGTTATTTTCTGTATTAATTAAAGTTACAAGGTACGTAGCGGTTTTTTAAAAATATCGATTTTTTCCAAAAATAGCTATTTTTACTACATTTTTTAATTAGAAAATATGACAAAAATTGTTATTGCAAACAGAGTTTTCGGTATTTTTGTAAAAATTATGCGTACTTTGTATTTTGATATGTAGAAGAAGATCATGTAAAAATTTCAAGTTAGATAAAAATTGTAAGAGTACCCCCTGCACGCAAATTTGAAAAAATGTGTTTTGAGAAATACGCGTTTTAAGTTTTCGTAACAATTTTCTGGTGTAAAATGGAAACATCTTAATTTACTTTTAATCTGCGATGCTTGCTCCATAAGGCTGTCCTTCTAACAACTTAGCGATTTCATCAGCTTCTTTTCTTATGGATAGTGAGTCTCTTCTTATTTCTTTAATTCCTTTAATGAGATTCTGCTCGGTAAAATTGACGCGGCGTGCATTCTTTTGACAAAAATCGTAACACCTCGGACTCACGGCAAGGCTTAAAAGCTCCATGATGCTCATGATACTATTGTATCCATCGTTATAATAGTAAATAGCAAGTAACCAAATCCGTTGCTATGTCAATAATGCTTTTACCACTTGCCATAGATTTTGGAGCCATCATTGCATTGAAGCTTTTGTTATTATTCTGAGTGAAGCCTCCGATGCATCTAATTAATAATTCGTTTGTACTCAGTTTTTTGTAAATTGATTTGATAGTCTCGGAAACTTCAGGATGCAACGGCGTTTTATGCTTATAATTAGCCATTTTATTATCTTTATAATTATACTTGGTGATCTTAGTTTTATAAAAAGAAGATAAGAAGAGCGGGCGTGTGCCACGATGGGGCCCGACCACGAACCAGTCCGATAAAAATCCGCAATTATTTTGCGAAAAATCTCACTTCAGCCTCACTTCAGGAATCGAACTTGGATCTCCTGCTTATCACGGGCAGGCATCTTATCCTTTTGACCACAGAGACATGTGATGATATTTATCGCAATAACGTGTTTAGAATAACACGTTAATAATTCAATGATACATACATATATACATACATTACAAGATACATTACAATATACATTACAATATACATATATACATGTATATTCTCAAATCCCCACCGGTACTCCAGAAAGATGATGGTCCTATTCTCTCGATGGCTGCAGGTCGGACCGCAGCGGTGACACTCTCCAACACCACTTTTATCCCTGAAAAACGTCTTTATGTCGAGCTTAAAAAGCTCGAGAGGACAATTACATCCAGATAGACTATCAGATAAACTATCAGATAAACAGATAAACTAGCAGATAAACTATCTTGCAGAGATGTCTCAGATTTTATAAAACTAAGCTTGGAATCTAATACGAGCAATAGGACACCTAACTCCTTCAACAGATACTAGATTTTACATATAGCAAAGCCTCCATTTTATTATCTTTATAAACATCATCTCTGGCTTTTGCTCTTTGAAAGGAACACGAATTTTCGTCAGCGGGACATGACTCACTGCGAGTTACAAATATCTGCAAGTATCTGTATCTGCGAGTATTTGTACGAGCGAGTTTTATTATAGAATGTTACATTGTCATCACAGCACTGAATAAATCAGTCCTTTTACACCTATAGTACAATGCGCACGATTTTCAGTTGAGCACTGATGGCATCATGTAAACGTTAATTGACGCTTTCGAAATTATTACCTAGCATGATACAGTACTGCTACCTTTACTAGAAACTTATTTTCGGCCATAAATGGGCCAATATAGCTGCAGAACGGGGAGAAAACGGGGGTGCTTCTAATTATCTGCAGCTGCTTGCGTAAAAAGACATTTCGTTCAATCGACTTTAGTGCTATACTACTTGAATTTTGCTGTAAAACATTTTTTATTATATCTTTAAGACTATAAACTATCGATTTCTGCAAAAAATTCGATTTTTTAAAAATTTAGGGGTGGCGTTAAGGGGATGTTGAACTGACGAACGAACTCCAACGAAAACGTTCACACATATGTATATCTACATATACATAGATACATTTATGTATACATACATACACTCACATACCTTTCTGTATACATATGGTACACATGAACAAATTACTCCCCTGTTCGTAATAAGTGTCTAAGCCTAATTCTAAGAACTCAACATTGCTTCTTCATGTAACCTTCTAGTCTAGTAATATCATTTTTGTAGGTACAGGCTGTAAAAATTTCATATAAAGTAAATATTTATGTGACTTGATAGCTTTGGACGCCATTTTAAGATGGTAAGTGATAAAAAAGATCTAAATTTAAAAATTTTTTCTCGTTCTTGATGAGAAATTCATATGCTAAACACGTATTAATGCATAAACTTCAATTGTGGAAAAGGATTTAGTTAATAAAAAATGAGAGCGATACAAAAATTACTGCGTTTTGTCGATAATACAGACAAGTTCAGCATCATCTTAATATCTTTAAACTTTTACGCTGAATTGTCTGTATTACCAAAACGCAAAAATTTGTATCTCATTTTTATTAATTTTATAGATCTGAAAATCCTTTTCCACAATTAAAGTTTATGCATTAATACGTGCATTATTTAGCATATAAATTTCGTATCAAAAACGAGAAAAATTTTTTAAATTTAGATCTTTTTTACCATTTGATATTTTAAAATGGCGTCCAAAGCTGTCAAGTCGCGTCAATATTTGTTTTATATAAAAATTTTACAGCCTGTATCTACAAAACTGATTTTGCTAGACTAGAAGATGATATGAAGAAGCAATGTTGAGAATTAAGCTAGATACCTAATGTAATATAAAAAAGCAATACGAAAATGTGTTCATATGTGTATCATGTGTGTACAGAAATGTATGCATGAGTGTATACATAAATGTACTTATGTATGTTAGATGTGCATATGTGTGAACATTTTCGCCAGAGTTCGCTCGTCAGTCCAGGATCCCCTTAACTTCTTTATTTTTAATGAATTGTAAAAATCACTTACTTTAAAATGTAATTTGCAAATTTTTCTAGATGCTGTTAATATCCAATCTTCTCTATTTTCTACCCTCTGTACACAAAGTTTAGATTTATCTAATGGAATGCTAGAAAATATTTTGCAGTTTAAATTAAGTTTACTTATACTGTTTATTTATACAGCATATTAACATTGAATTAACGTTTTTGAAATGTTGAATTGCAACTGTGCTGATGTTGAGTCAATGTTGCACAAACGTTGTTGCAATGAAAAATGTCCGCGAACATTGATTTATGATTGTAATTTTTATGCTGATGGATATTTACAGAAGATTATTTCAATGTTAAATCTATGTTGATGAGATGTTGATACTTCGATATGACATAAATTTAAAATTTTTGCACTATTCTTTCACAATTTTAAATTGCATACTATTACTAATTATATAATTTTGATATAATATTACAAAATAGAACATAATTTAATAAACTATAAATTGAAGAAAATTTAATGACAATTGCGCTTATTAATTTTGTTAAATTAAACTTACTTTTTAACCAGTTACGATGAAATTGTTTAGTTCCATATTGTGTCTGCACAAAGTTTTAATATTTATATTAGTATTTCGTGTGTGTGTGTGTGTGTGTGTGTGTGTGTGTGTGTGTGTGTGTGTGTGTGTGTGTGTGTGTGTGTGTGTGTGTGTGTGTGTGTGTGTGTGTGTGTGTGTGTGTGTGTGTGTGTGTGTGTGTGTGTGTGTGTGTGTGTGTGTGTGTGTGTGTGTGTGTGTGTGTGTGTAGTAGTGATACCCATACTAATGTCATTTTTTGGTATACAAAATTTTTGTTTAACATTTAATATTTGTTTAGTACGTTTAATATTTAGTAGTAACTGATTAATCTACAAAATAATCTCTATCATTATTGATAATCTTTTTCCATCTTTCTGGCAAAAGTTCAATTACTTTTTTGTAAAATAAGGATGATTTAGTAGCAAAGTATTCCACATTTTGGTCCATCTGAAAGATCGAAATCATTGTTCTTAAATTTTTTTAATCCTGACATACAACTCTGATATTCAAGGAACTAGGATAAAGCGGAATTAATAGCATTTGTAGCACTAGTTGCATTGTTACCTTTTTGAAACTCGTAAAACATCAAATGTCTAATATGCACATTATCCATACATTGGCCTTCCATTCTTAATGATACACTCAAATTCTTTGAAAATTTTACAATAAGTACATTAAATGTTAATAAATTTAATTATTATATAGATTATATAGATTGTATGGATTACATAGATTATGTAATAATAAATCACGTTCATGAACAAGATGATAATATTTACTCAATCTGAAAAAGACGACATTTTATTTATGGATACTCTTAATATAATTAGTATAACAATGATGCATTACTAGCCACTTTTCGGAAACATATGTAGCATATCAACATATATATAACATGAAAATTGTATTTATACATAATTTTTAATAGAAAAAAATGTGTGTAAATGTTGGACCGCGCTATGTATAATTCATCACAAACTAAAATATTTGAAACAAAATTGATAAAGAATTTTATTCGTAGTAAATAATATCGAACAATAAATATAATGAAATCAATATTTGATTATATATTTAAAAAATTTTTTTGAATCTTAAAAATTCTAGAATTTTAAAAAAATTTTTCTATTTTTATTAATTACACACACACACGCACGCACGCACGCACGCACGCACGCACGCACGCACGCACGCACGCACGCACGCACGCACGCACGCACGCACGCACGCACGCACGCACGCACGCACGCACGCACGCACGCACGCACGCACGCACGCACGCACGCACGCACGCACGCACGCACGCACGCACGCACGCACGCACGCACGCACGCACGCACGCACGCACGCACGCACGCACGCACGCACGCACGCACGCACGCACGCACGCACGCACGCACGCACGCACGCACACACACACATTCAATGTGTAGCAACATCTTACAATCAATGTTGAAAAGCCAACACAGATTAGGACTGCGATAAGGACTGCGATATTCACTGGCAGCAGCCAGCTGAAGCACAGCTTACATATAAAAAAAAACATCTGCACATCTACATGAAACATTGCAATGTCTCATTAATATATAATATAATATATAATTAATATATTTTTTTCAACATGTGTGCTGTATATAGGTTAATGATTTTAATATAAATATAATTTTTATTTCTTGAAAATAAATCATATTTCTTACTTAAAAAAAACTTTCCTTGTTCCTACTTCTTGTACTATGACAAGTTGAAAAAATGCACTTAACCGACATTATAATTATAAATAATTTTGAAATTATAAAATAAATAATAGAGATAAAATTTAATAAATTAGAAAAATAATAGTTCAGAATAAATAACCAATCAAAATGTAAAGTTAACCGAAATTACTAAAAAAAAAAAGAGAGGAAAGGAAAGAAAAAGGAAAAAATAGTGAAAAAAAAATCAAAGAACTAAACAAAACCATTTATTAGCTATTTTGGATTTAATTCATGTTTCAAACAGCTCATTTTTATTAAAGAAATATTTTGTCATTCAGTTTCTATTATTAAATATAAGTAATAATTCTAGAGAAAAACGAATAAGATCAGATCTTTTATTTATAAACTTAAATGATTGCTATATTCCATTAATATTAAATTTCCACATTTTTACCTTTTTCTTAACTTTCTTTTTAATTTTTTATCAATTCTTCATTACAAATGCTGAAAAGATTATGTTTATATTGCATTCTTTCGGGTACTTTCCTTGCACATACATCCTTTTTCATTCTGAACTTACGATATGTATGCTTATACTGCAAATTTATACGTAAAGAGTTAGCAGTCTAGGAGGTGTATAGAAGCTTATAGGTTAGACTCTTACTAAAGAGTCTCTAATGTTACACTTTCTCTCTAGTCTTTGCTTTTTTATGATAGTCATATATTCATTTTTTTCTACTACTACGTCTGTGCGTACACGCACGCACTGTTTTTTTGTACTTTATATGAGTTTAATTAGAATTTATGAGTTCATTGTGTAACTACATAATCTGGTCATTCCATTGGAATCCTGAGATCCTAAACTCACTGAGGAAGTTCAATTTCAACAGTTTATGGACCCAAATCTTGCAAAAATCGACATCACCAATTTTTAGTATCGTTAACGTTTTAATATCGTTTATTGGTTCGAAAAAAGTGTGATATATCAAGGTGGAGGAAGACAAACATTGTTGTACACTGCAGCTATTTGATGGCTTAAACTACGGTAACTGGAAATTTCGTATGGAAATATTACTGGAAGAACTCGAGCTGAGCGAACACATAAACTCGCAAATTCTGGACAGTGCGGAAGCGACGACATCGACTAAGGAGGCTGCGGAAAGTCATATACTTCATTTATCTAACCTAAAGAAAAGAGACATAAAATGTAAGTCACAAATTGTTCAAAGAATTGCTGAATATGAATTGCTTCACGCTTAGAATATGTCAAAGATAAACAGACAGAGTTTGATATCTGGATAGAAAACGATATTCGAATGTCGAGGTATAGCAAGTCAACTACTTCTAAAAAAAAGATTATTACTAATAATCTAATAAAATTAACACCATTTGTGGAACTATTATCGTCTCACTTTTTAAAATTTGAATTGCTTGTTAGAGAGATTAAGTCTATTGATGCAACTATGGAGACTGACATTATATGCCATCTTTTTTTAACAATGCCACAGAAATATGACGTAGTCGTAACGGCGTTGGAAACATTGTCAAAGGATTCCTTCTGAACAAAAACGAAAAGGAAGTGAAAAATCTGCAAAAAATGAGACGCCCCATTTTACAGCATTTGCATCATCGACAAATAATAATCGGAAAACTAATACACGTGACACAGGAACTAAATCGAAATTTAATTACAAATATTTCAAATGTGAAATAATGAGTCATCGTCGATTTGAATAGAAAATCAAAGCAACCGCAGAGTAGGTACTGGGAAAATGGAAAAAAGAAGAAATAAGCAAATGTTACGATGAACAAATCACCTTCAGTGAGGTTGGATTCTCAGTCATAATCGAAAAGGAGCGATATGAATTCTTGATTCTGAAGCATCGGAGCATCTGACATATTATGAATGCTCTCTAATAAATATTGAAACGTTGAAATAACTGATAAGAATTTGCATCGTTAAAGCAGGTATGTTGCTCATAACAAAAAAAATCGGGGAAATATCCGGTAAGACTATTGTAACCAAAAAGGAGGTTGACACTAGGATTAGGGAAGTTTTTTACGTTTCCGGATTAGAATTTAATCGAATATCGGTGCTGAGACTCGAAGCAAAATTGTTTTCAAGAATGGAGAAAGAAAAATAATAAAAAATAATAATCTTAGCAATCGTAGCAATAGCGTATCAAAATCGAATCTATGAATTAGACGTACACGAATAGTTAAATGTCGCGAATGTCACGATTACAGTAATAAATAAAAATTTCATAAAAGATACAAAATAAATAAGACAACTCATTAAAAAAAGAAAAAAGGAACTACTTATAACCAAATTCGGACTTATGTCCTTTGATTTATGAACCGAACACTTGCACGAGTTAACACTTATGAATTAGCCAAATTGCTTGGAATATGAAACGGTTCTTAAAGGCAGAGTAATAGAAGATAGCAATTTGTAATTACAAAAATTCGTATACTATGATATCGATATTCAAATTAAAAAGAAAATATATATTAGATTTAAATATATATTATATATTTAAAAAAAGAGCGCCGAACCTCAGATGCGAACTGGATTCGCCGGAGCAGTTATCCAATTTTTCGAATTTTTAAAAATTTTTAACTCGAAAACAAACCGCATATTGATAAACGCCGCGATACGTAACTTTTTTTTATCTCAAAAACCACTAAAAAATTAGCATCAAAAAATCGATGAATACTTCTGAGCTTCTTCTTATGAGTAAATAAAATAAAATAAAAAGGAATACCAAAGGGACATATCAACATTAAATATAATTTCATTAGAAATTTGAATAATGAGAACATCATTAAAGTAGTGTATGTTTTTTCCAAACAAAAGATTGATTTTTGATCAAAAGATTAGCCATAATAAAGTTTGAGAAGTTCAAGGATCTGTTTAATTTAAAGTAGCTTTTTCTTTCAAAATTAACAAGATAAAGCTGAGTTTAATTTTTCTTAAATCTTATCTACACAAATTGAAGAAAAGTGTAAACAGGATAATTTGTTTATATTATAAATAGTTAGATGTCCTCCTCTCCTAATTGATATTACGCTTCCTCTCTGGTCTTTGCCTTTTTTTCTGATAGTCATACATTTGTTTTTTTTACTACTACGTCTGTACATACATGCAAGCATCGTTTTTTTTGTATTTATTATATGTATTATATGTATTATATGTATCGTATTATATGATTTTAATTAAAATTTACGAGTTCTTTGTGTAACTACATAATTTGGTTATTCACTCCATTGGAACTTTGAGATCTGAAAGAAGTTTCAATATTTTTGAATATGATATAGAAACTATTTTAGAACATAAAGATTAAAGTAAAAAATGATTGATTTTTTTAGAATATTGACATTCTTCAAAATATTCTTTAGTATTATCATTCGATTCTAAGGAGTATTTAATATATTATTGGGTTGTCGGAAAAGTCATGATATTTTTTCTATGTTTTTCAAAGATCATTTATTTATATAAAGAACAAAGATCAATCAATGATATATTGCTCGTTTCGATAACCTTTTGCTATCTTTCAGTGAGTTTCATAATTTCTCGTTCATAGAAGGACCTGTCTTTATCGGCGAAAAACTGAACAAGATGCTGATTTACAGCTATCTGAATTAAATATTATATCTGAATTAAATGTTATTAAATGTTATGCAAGGAGTTTTGAAAAGAGCGAAACAAGTGGAAGTCTGACAGCGCAAGATCAGATGAATATGATAGGTGTGGCAACATATCCCATTTAAGCTCCAATAATTTTTGACGGGTGGTTTGTGTGTGGTCTCGCATTGTCGTGATGGAACACAACTCCTTTACGATTAACGAGCTCTGAACGTTTCTAGATGGACTCGTTCAAACTCCAATCCAATTGCTGACAGTACATATTCGACTTGATTGTTGGTTCCTTAGTAGGAAAACACCAAAAAACACGACACTTTTAAAATCCTATCACATTGAAAGCATAACCTTCCTCTGATGAATATTTGCTTTTGATCGTCGATGCTTTTGGTCATTTGAGGTGAATCATCACATCGGGACCAAGACCGTTTGCGCACTACATTGTGTAAACAAGCCACTTTTCATCATCAATTATCAATCGCTTTAAAAAAGGATCGTTTTTCTCACGTTTAATGAGCATATCGCAGATATTTATACGCGCCGTCAAATGAATTTCTTTGAGTTCATGAGAAATCCAAATATTGAGTTTGCTTACGTATCCCAGCTTCTTCAGGTGATCGTGAACGCTTGAATGATGGATGTTCAATGTTTCTGCAATCTTTCATGTCGTGTAATGTGAGTTTGACTCAATCAATGCCTTTTGTCTTCATCAACCTCGGTGGGCTTCCCTAACCGAGAAGCATCGTTGAGGTCAAAATCACCAGCACGAAATTTCGTGAATCGTGCCATCGTTGGCACTGACGTTCTGTAGAGCATTGTCATCGTAAATTTTACGCAATTTTTTACAAGCTTGACGCGCGTTCTTCTCTTTACGGAAGTAAAACAGTAATATATGGCGAAAATGCACAGTTTGTTCTTCCATCTTCAACTTGTTATAAAATTTCCAAAACTCAACCAAATTGCTCAATTTTTTTTAGAATGAAGTTCTAAAACTGTCAGCTGTCAAGTGACATAGCAATAACATAGATGCGAATGACTCTAATAATTCCAAAAATGAACTAGCGCCATTTGTTACAAAAATACGTCATGGCTTTTCCGACAACCCAATAACTTTAGTATTCTATTTCTATTTGATTGCTTTCTCCACGCACGCACGCATATGTGTGTGTATGTTTTTATGTATGTGTCAATTATAAATACGTATATTTTTATATATATAATTTATAGAAAAATTTATATATATGTACATATATATATTATAAAAATAACATATTCATAACATATAAATAACAATTCTAACAAATCAATCAATCATAATTATATAAATATTATATATATAAAATATATATATATATATATATATATGTGTGTGTGTGTGTGTATATATAACATATATATGTATATAACATGTATATAACATACTATATATACATATAACATACTATATATAGTATTGTTGCGGCCGTGCGGTATTCCGTTCGGCGCTGCTAAGAAATAATCAATATCAATCGATAAGAGTTCGAATAGAGGATCGGCCCTTGGCAACGCGTCGTTCTCCGACTGTTTTTTAGATTTGACGGCCGGATTCTGCGGTGGCCGGACGCGTTTCTGTACCGTTGGTTTAATAAAGAGCGAGTCTTTCTTAAAACAGTGTTCTTCCTTTCCGAGAGCGCTCCGCCGAGTATCGCGATCACGGGAATTAACGCCGCGAACGCGACAATTTTGGGGGCTCGTCCGGGATCGAATTTTTCGATTCGTGTGTGTGTGTGTAAGAGATAATGGCGGAGCGACAAACAGAAGAGACGGGGACTGGACAGGAAGAGGCGAAAAGTCGGAGAGTAATCTCTGCGAGAAAAAGGGCCTGTACTCGAGCGGAAGGACCGGAGGCGTCTCCGAACTTGGAGGAGATTCTTCGCTTAACGCTGGAGGAGCTTCGCTCTCTGAGGGAGGAGCGCGCTCGTCGAGAGACAGAAACATTTTCAATGCCCGGTCTGCAGGAAGAGATTTCGCAACGTCCGATATCAGGCCAGTCATTTCCTTTTTCAAATTTTAATTCCGACTTGAAACTTAAGCCCGATATTTACGACGGTAGTGTTCCGTTGCGCGAATATCTTACGCAGTTTAATTTAATTGCGCGGGCGAATAATTTGGGAAACGCGAAAAAGGCTGTTGTAATAGCGTCATGTCTCCGAGGAAAAGCGCGTGCGAGTTTGGAAGGGGGCACGGATTTTGAGAACTCTCAATTTGAAAATTTGGTCGCGCGTTTAGAGCTACGTTTTGGAGAAAATTTATCCTCGCAAAATTATTATTATCAATTTACGAATCGAAAACAGAAATTCGGAGAAGATTTAGCTGCATTAGGCTCGGATATCGAGTGTTTATCTCGATTAGCTTATCCTGAATGTTCTCCTGGAGTTCGTGACAAAATTGCTTGTTCTCAATTTGTAGTTGCATTGTCTGATGTGAATGTTAAACAGACATTGCAGCTAGAAGGGTTAACGTCTTTGAGGGCCGCAGTAGAAAGGGCTTTGGCTATTAAAATTATTAGGGAGAATTGTTTAAAAGAGCGGAGAAATTTTGATTTTAAAGAGGTTAAAGATTGCTCGAATTATAAGAGCAATCCTGAAGAATTTTAAGTAGAGATTTTCGGGGCCCGGTTTTCCAATTTCGACATTACTTTTATTTCTTGTTAATTGTTTTGAGTTACTGTGTTCTGTTTTATTTTTCTTTAAGCTTCCTTCCGTCGTGAGAAGCGTCGTGGGGAGATCCTCGAGCCTGAGCTCCAAGCAAGATCTTCAAGCTCGTGTTTCAAATTGAAATGAAGTCTGCCGCCCCCGGTTTTCCGAGTCGTGGTTTTTCCGGGGGACGATGGGCGAATGCCGAGGCAGGGGCTTAGTGTGTCTTTTAGAAAGACGAAAGGGTCCACGACGATTACCCCCACTTTGCCCGAAAAATAGAAGAGAGAAGTGCGCAAAGCTCAAGACGAAGAGTCAAGAGTGAAACGCGCGAGAATTTCAAGAACAAGATTCTTCTGAAGAGTAGAGAAGACTGGGATTGGAAGTAGCGGCGCCCGGTAACCTGAGGCAGCAGCCCAGGGTAGGGCAGGAAGTCGCAGGAGCCCAGAAGTCTTTTCCTAAGAAGAAGTTCTTGAAAGAGGAAGAATTGTCGGGACGACAATTTTATGAAGAGGGGGGCAGTGTTGCGGCCGTGCGGTATTCCGTTCGGCGCTGCTAAGAAATAATCAATATCAATCGATAAGAGTTCGAATAGAGGATCGGCCCTTGGCAACGCGTCGTTCTCCGACTGTTTTTTAAATTTGACGGCCGGATTCTGCGGTGGCCGGACGCGTTTCTGTACCGTTGGTTTAATAAAGAGCGAGTCTTTCTTAAAACAGTGTTCTTCCTTTCCGAGAGCGCTCCGCCGAGTATCGCGATCACGGGAATTAACGCCGCGAACGCGACAGTATATATACAGATTGGACCATTTAAAGCATGATGAATTTTTATCTCAAAAACAAAGCATTATAAAACAAAAACGTTTAGACAAAAATTATTTGGTTTCAAGGGGAACATACGATGGTATCTTTAATTTGTCATTTCATAAACATTTTCAAGTTATTTGAAAGTCGACATTATTTTGTGTAGAAAAGGTAGCAACTTTTGTAGAAACACTTTTCGGATCTTATTTTCGAAGATATTTAACAAAATGATATATCACATATTCTTAGCGTTACCCAAGATCAACAACTAGACATATATAATCAATTCTTTGTATAAAATGAGCGGTCTTGAAAATCGTCGAAAAAAACGCAATGACTTTTTGAACAATCCAATATATATATATATATATATTGGATTATATATATTATATATATATATATATATATATATATATATATTGGATATATATATATATATATATATATATTGGGTTGTTCAAAAAGTCATTGCGTTTTTTTCGATGATTTTCAAGACCGCTCATTTTATACAAAGAATTGATATTAATCAATGATATATTGCCCACTTTGTTCGATGACCTTCTGCCATCTTTCGGTGTATATATACACACACACACACACACACACACACACACACACGCACGCACGCACGCACGCACGCACGCACGCACGCATACACGCACACACACACACACATACACAGTATTCGCCATCGGTTATATCACCTCTGGTATGCAAGTAGAGCTGGTAAAACTGAGTGGAAAAGTCCTGTATCATTTTGCAATTTTCGCAATAATTATCGAATTATTAATTCTTAAAAATGATTTATTAGTCCACCGGCAAATGCAAGCGAGCGGTAAGATAGGCGCGTGAGGAATTGTTTACTTCAAGCGGCAATAGTTATAGCTAATATATTGAAGAAAACAATTCCTCGCGTGCATAGCAACGATGATCGCCGGGCGGGAATATCTTACCATTCGCTTGTATTTGCCGGTGGGCCGGGCTAATACGATCATTTTTAAGAATTAATAATTCGATAATTATCGCAAAAATTGCAAAATGATACAGGACTTTTCTATTCAGTTTTACCAGCTCTACCTACACACGAGAGATGGTATGGCCGATGCTGGACACCCTGTACATATTCTGTATATTAAGGCGTCACATAAAATATTACAAAATGTTTTCTCCGAAACTATTATATTAGACTAAAACATAACAAGGAAAATCTTTATATAGTTTTAATGATTTGTTTGAGCCTTTTAAATAACAGAATCCAAAAAGTAGCAAGAAAAGACTTGTACTAATTTTTTAAAATAAAATTATATGATTCTTTTATAATATAATTTTTCTAATTATTCTGCATTTATATATTCTGAAATAATATTAAGATAAGTTATCAAGGAATTAATAATTCACGAGATATTTTATATTTTGTATTTTATTCTAGCATATTTGATATAAAAAAATGTATTGTAAATTATAAATTCTTTTATAACATGAATTATAGATTTTTTGATAACTATATCTTACTTAATACTTATATGCAAAATAAAAAATTACATAATTTCATTTAAAAATATGGGATACTGTTTCTTTGCATTTTTCTGACAGAATCAATAGTGTCTGTCCATATTAAAGGGCACTAAAAAACATAGAAACTGCAAAAAGAATTTCCTCTTTATTAATAAATTCGGCGAAAACGTATATCTTGTAATATTTTATATAATACACTCTATAATTAATATAATAAATTAATGTAAACTTAATACTATATTTTAATATTATATAATTATATAATTTAAAAATATTAGAACATGTTAATACAAATAATATATATAGGAAAATATAAAAACATATATAAAGTTGTAAATATATATATATATATATATTTTTTTTTAATATTTAAAAATAATATCGCGAACGCTTCTATAAGAAATTATAAACATATATCTTAATATAATAAAGATGATTATTATTGAAATCGCCGACCTTCAACTATAATATCTTTGCTTATCTGGCATATAGAGCAAAGATAAAGAGATTTTTTTTTATTCAACAAATTTTCGCGATATTGATTAAGCTCATTAAAAATCCAATCACTTGTTTAATTGTTACTATGATACGATAAATGCGCCTCTGTGAATTGGTTGTTTTGCGTAATAAATATATATACGTGTGCTTTAATTTATCCCAATAAATAATTGCATTGATAATGACGCGAGAATACAACCTTGCCTTTCACGATGATTTAATAATCAGATTTGTCTCATTCGTCTCTGTGGGCAGCCCCTCGAGGCTCTCTCTCTCTCTTTCTCTTACGATGCTCCGACCGATAAGCAAAACTGCATTATATTTGACTTAAACGATCGGTTGAACGATACTTGAGGTCAATATAAATTATTTTTTAGCCTGATACGGACTAAGATTGACAAATCTACTCGGCAAAACTACTCTTTTCTTTCCTTGACACCCGGTCGCTCTTAGCAAGACCTCTCGACCCGCTACGCGACCTGTCTTATGTATAACGTTGCATCGCGATGTGTCGACGCAACGGTACATGTTGCTATTGCAACGTCTGGTACGAACAATGCTGCTGAAAAAGCATCCGCCTCTCACGCAAGCGCGAAGGTGAACGTCGCACTGCGTGCCGATGTCATAGGACAAGCGTCGACATACTTGATACATTACTTAACAATACATTATATCAGTGCTAAAGCCCGTTGCAAAGCACCTGCGAGTATAGCAAGGCGATAGCATAGCGAGCATAGCGAGATGATGCCGATTGATTAATGACAAATTATCAACGAATACATCAACGCTTGTTTCTGATTGTTTCTTTGTCGGGCGCATTGTTATACATTTATAATGCATTTATATTTCTGCAATAATATCGATTTATCGATTTACAATGTTGCGCGATTATAAATTAAAACAATTATTTAATTGGAGTTGATAGTCAGTTATTGCTAATTTAATTATGAAGTGTAATCAAGTAATATATAAAGAATGAAGTAGAATGATTTCAAAGACCTTTATTTCAATGACCTATTATTATGATGATAAATTTAATCTATCTTCTTCTTAAAATAATCTTGAAAATAATACACACACACACACACACACACACACACACACACAGACAGCATACACAATTTTAAGGCTCGGCTCTCTCGCTGCAGCCATATGTCAGATGTCAGAAGCGAGAAATAACATGTAAAAAGTTTCTTGCGTCGTATAGTTTTATTTTGTACTTTTCTCTTCAGAATATGATATTTTTGTTTTCTTAAAACTTGTAAAAAATACAAGAAACTAAAATAAGTGTCCAATAAATTACGTAAAAATGTACAATAATTCTTGAAATAATGGTACATCGCTCAACTATTAGAAACAACTAGATCTAGTTATCTGGTGATTTCTAATGGCTGAACGGTGTACTATTATTTCAAGAATTATTTTACACTTTTACGTGATCTATTGGACAGATATCTTACTTTCTATAAGTATTTTTTACAAGTTTTAAGAATATGAAAATATAATATTCTGAAGGGAAAAGTACAAAATAAAGCTATACGACGCAAGAAACTTTTTACATGTCATTTCTCATCTGTGACTTCACATAACCCATGTCGCGCCTCAAGAGAACCGAGTTTTAATAACCAGTTCTAAATAATTCCATATATACCTTTGTAATAAGTTATGGTGATATATAGTGTATATATATATATGTATATATATATATATATATATATATATATATATTCATAGATCTTATTTATTTTTTAATTTTCCTAAATTGTTCTTATCGAAATGTTGAAATGCTTGATATAGTCATGCTTCATATAGTTCGATGATAAATTTTAATAAGTAGCCAAGCTCATATAACAATTTCTTATTTCTCAGAAATCTGTATATTGTTTGGTTTGAATCTTCATAAAGAAAAGAATATTTAAAAGAATGTAATAAAAGAACTATTTTGTGAGCTTGCTCAAGCAATACGCATTAAAAAATTTGATGCATTTTATTTTTCAATAAGATACCGTTCGAATATTGAGTGAAGCGAATACAAAAATTAAAAAATATTTACTTTAAGATTGATTGTGCGAATAATGCTGTTTTTCTCCTATACTGTTTAGTGTAGTATCTAACTATTCACAAAGATCGGATCTGTATAATATGAAAATATCTCAAAAAAAGTCTCGAACACGCGTATATCGCGGGCGAGTATCGCTATCCGTCTTCGGTATTTGCATTCCTACTCCGCAATGCACATTCCCTCCCGACTGTTGTCGGTACTCTGTTCGTACCAGGCCGCACAGCCTGGCACGAACACTGCATTTCCAAGCTGGGGCCACTTCCTCTCCTCTGCTCTCCTCTCCAGTACCATCAGCGTCTTTCTCTCCTACTCTCATTTGTCTCCCTCTCCCTAATTGACAACCGCTCCTCACCTCTCCACAGCTTCTCTTTCCCTCTTTTTCTTCATCTCTTTTCTAGTCGTCTCGTCTCTTCTCTCGCAATGATGAAGCACCCACATACACAGAACGCGGCTTACTTACACAGCTAAACTCTTACCTCCTTCATGCGCTCCTCACTTTCCTTCCAGCGGATTCAGTGATTTGCGGTTCGTTTCTGAACAAATGTTGCTCTCTGAACAAATGGTAAATGATCAATCGATATGTATCATCGCGAATATTGATTGTTTATTTACAGAAAGGCAGAAAATTGTAAAGAATGTCGTTTTGAAAAATTGATTGTAAGTTTCTAAAAGGTTTTAGAAATAGGCAAAATTTTTTTTCTGAAATTTCTCAGAAATAAATAATATTGCAATCTTTTTACCTTTTTTTATTAACTTCAGCGATTTATCGATTTTACTGAATTAGAGTGAAATGATAATTGAAATATAACTTGAAAAATTGATAATCCGCGTCGTGAGAAGTTTCAGAACACATGTAAATGCCTTTGTCTATTTGAATATCTGAAAAGAATTCTATTCCAAAGAAAAATTTTATCCAACGATATTTTCTATTTACATATATATCACTTTTCATCCAAGCATGACCGATTTTTTTTAAACATTAATCACAATACTGTCAGCCGATTGTAGCACAGTGATCGTAGGATCGCTTTCTCGTCCAAGGACAATGATATCAAGGATTCTCCTGTAATGAGAAAGTCTCCATAAACGAGTCTCGATTGCTGTTGCTGTATGATAAGTCCTTTTAAAGAAGATCTTTTTTTCTTTCAAAATACTTGGAAATATACTTGGAAATAAACGCATAAATATAATGAAAGAAAGCTCATTAACTCGAATAGGACAATTAAAGATTATTTTTCTTTATTCAGAAAGTTATAATGAGCAGAAATTCAGATAGTAACTGTAGATTTTTTAGGATCCAATCTGAAAACAGAAAATATTATCAATAGTTTCATATTATCATAATTATTGATTCATCTTAATTATTTAAATTTTTATCGTTATTACATTATTGCAGTTGTGAGATTATTGTAATTATCTTACATTATTTCATTTTTCTTTACAAAATATGAAATGTCAACTTCATATTAGTTAAATATAGTAGTACATAAAGTTATTTTAAAAATTTTGTTAAAGTTATAACTAATTTAAGTTCATTACTTCGAGTTATAGTTAATTCAACTTCAATGTTTCGAAATTAGAGTTTCTTATTATAGTATATAATAATTATCTTGTATTTTGATTATTGTTTGGATGGAAATAGCAACAAAAATGCATCGGCAAAGAGTTATATTCTTAAAAAAATGTAAATTACCGTAAATTATTCGGATTTCTTTGTAAAGTTGACATCTCAATGGAAGCTAAGTTTATTATTATCATTATTAATAATTCATATATAATTTATAATAATTCATAATTAATATTATTGTTAATAATTTACATTACGCATCATCGTCTAATCTCGTTATAAAAACAGCCATATTCGAATATCAATATGTATTTGCATAACGATGCTTATGAAAAATCTCGCGTCATTGTACATAAATCGCGATATTTCTTCCATCAATGAACAAAAATCATCTGGAGATAAAAAAAATCTGGAGATTATGAGATACAAGACAAGGTTCTTTATTATAGTTCATTTTCTTATCCCGTCTCACGGATGCTACGCAACAAATTTCAAAACATAAATTTCAAAACATCTTTATATGCCTGTTTGAATACGCATATAAATTTTTCGTGTATTTTTGCTTTTTCAAGAAATTATTTGAATATTTGCAGAAAAATACAACATTTGATTTTACGTCAAATATTTTATAAATACGATTTTGAAAAGACTTTTGCTCTTACAACTTGCGTAATCATTTAATTTAGATTTATTTTCTGTAGTTATATAACAAAGGATGGAATATGCCGTAATTATGAAGACGAATGTTCGTAATCTTAATTTTTATTCACTAATTTAGCATCACTGGAATAATATTTTGAATATTTTTGTCTTTCGATTATTTTAAACAAAGCAAAAAAAAATATAATCAAAATGCTGTTAATTGACACATCTCCCAATTGATTTCATTATCAATCATAGTGTTATTATGTTGAACCTTATTAATTAATATTAATATAAACTTTTTATGATACAAACTTTTTAATAATTATTCATAATACACATATTTTTAGCAAAAATAACTGATTAGTCTTTCATTAAGAATGAAAAATGTTTATAGGTAATTAAGAGGAATAAATTAAATTTTGCATGCTATATTCTTATCGTATGATACTTAAACAACATGATCTGTGTGTTATTATTTTTTATTATTTTTATTTTTATATTTGATTGAAGAGAAAAGATTGAATTGTTAGAAATTTTATCTAATCAAAAAATTGATCGTTGAAATATTATTATTTTATTTAGAAACAAAATGTCTTTTATACATCCAAATTAAATTAAATGTCTTTATATACATTATTAAATGTCTTAATATACATCTAAATGGTAATTCTTTCGAAATAAATAATTTGTTCAAAATAAATATGTCCATATCTATTAAATTAAAAAGTTCATGGAGTTACAAACTGAAAATGTAGATTTAAGATTACTTTTGACAAATTCTTTTGGCAGTGTCATAGAAATGAGATTTTTGTGTCACCACTGTGTGAAAAAAAAATTTCTTTGATTTCGATATGATTTTAATATTAAGACTTTTGAGGTCGCTTGATCTGAATATGTTATCGGAATTTCCAAAATTCACAATGATGAATTCAATATGGCGAATTAAAATTTGAAAAATAATTGGATTCTTATAAAAATGATTATCTTAAGGTTTCCAAAGTCGCTGAATCTGAATATGATATTAGAATTTCAAAATTCAAAATGATGGGTCCAATATGATGGATAAAAGTTTGAAAAAATATATTTTTTCTATATTTGGATTCAGTGGCCTCAAAAATCAATTTCATCAATTTCATTTCATAAATTATACAAGGATAAATTGATTTTTTTTTAGATGTGCATATATACTACAGACACACCGGTAGCATATTTTTTTTCATGTCTTTTGCTATATATACTGTGAAGAGATTAATTCGACATAGTTAAGCGAAGAAGAAACAGTTATTTAAATACAGTTTTCTGAATACAATTATTGTAAGAAAATTGACAGTAAAACATGGCAGTCAAATTAAAAATAATAAATAATTGTTCTTCGACATGCTAATAATTGATCCTTGATAATTTCATTTTACGCATATTCTATGCTAATATGTAACGACATCTGAAATTCCTGAAGTCTGGAAAGTTTCTTACGGCGTAATTGTCTTCAATTGTGCTTCAATATCTCAGAGACACCGCGGGCAAAGTGATGAAATGATCGTCACGCGAAAGTTCATCGAATGAGGAGATTCGCTCAAAATAAAAAAAAGAAAGATCGAGAAGAATCCTACCTTCTATAATGGTTACACCTAGAAACAACAGTTTCCCGGCGGCAGGCATTGAACCTTTCACCTATCACGGCAGCAATATTGCTTCTCGGCCAATCCTTTCATGTTCTATGTTTTCTGTTACAGGCGATGGTTGCGGAAATAACATGTTCAGGTGCAACGATGGCAAATGTATACAGTCGATCCTAGTGTGTGATTACCGTGGGGACTGCGACGACAACAGCGATGAAATGCAATCGTGTCGTAAGCATTCTGTCCAAGTTTCATTAACTTTAAAAAATAATTAAACTTAGGCACAAGTTAGTCACAAGCATGTCATTGTGTCTCACAGTACGATTGATTATGCGGGGTATTTTTTAATATAAAATATTCAGTAATTTCACACATACATACTATTATTTTTACAATACAAAATGATTAATCTCGATTAAAAAATACATACACAATTCTGAAAATGAAACTAATGCATGTTGACGCTCATTTTTAGCGTTAAAATAAGTCACGTAATCAAAGTTATGAAATTTGAACTTTTGATCATATGTTCTGCATAAAAAGATATCGTTAAAAAAATTATAGTTTTTTAAACATCTTTTCAATTAATTGATTGATCTAAAAATCGCTACTTATGATTATTGTATGCAATATTATTAACATTATTTATATAATTATTTTTAAAAAACGTTTTTTGAAAAATATGATATTTTACATTAAGTCCATAATTTATAAGTTTGAAATTAAGAAAATTGTTTTATATATATAAATTGTCATTTTATGATACATTTTATTTATAATAAAAATTTAATTAAATAAGGAAAATTTCTTTATATATATAAAAGAAACTGAAGCTTTCTATCATATATGTATAAAAGATATATATGTATAAAAAGTCTTTCTTCATTATCATTAGTGTACGTTTAATTTTATTGTTGCATTAGCTTTCTAGCTTGACAATAATGTATATACTTTGATAAAACAGTTAGAATTTTAATGAAACTTTGATGGAGCATGTCTTCATACGTGAATTTAAATCGAGAAAATATCTTCTATTTGTTTTGATGAATAATTAATAATGAAGTGCTTCGTTAAATAATAATAAAGGGATGCGTATATAACCCGTATCCGTTAGCCTCATTACAACTCAAATGAAAGAATTTTCAGAATAGAGATATATCGTTTTCATTCAGTGCTCTTGGTTGGCAGGTAGATTTATGACTTTAAGGACCTCCCCTCCCCAGAACATACGTGCACAAAGTCACCTTTGTATACTATAATAATGCCATAATTATGATACCATTAAAAACTGAGAAAAAGATTAAAAAATGAATCCTTAATTTTAAGTTGATATCAAGATAAAAATAAGATAAAGTCTATTAAATTAAAATTTTATAAGACATATTGAATTTTCTGGGATTGTCCGGAATTGTATTAATTGATATGTCCGAAAACGCTTAACGTAATTATGACTGTGGTTTTTTGGAATGGCCGATTTTTGATACATTTTTCCTGTTTATGAACAAAATGGAATTGATAGAAACTATGTACGGTTTACAATAAATCTCATGCCGGAAGTATTCAACGAAAATTCCGAGGCTTCCTCTCGGAAATGCTTAATCTCTTTGTCCAATATTTTTTTTCCATGCGACTGATTATATGATCGCTTTTGTGATTCTTTTCTTATTGTTGGATTTACATTACAGGAAGTGCAATTCAATTTGTGTTATTTTTCCATGTGCGCAAGAACAATTAATATTTTTTCAACATTTTAAAGCGGAAAGAAAGAACCAGTTAGTGATTAACAAAAAAATGCAAATTTTGACGTTTAAAATATTTATTTGAAAATCAATAAATAAAAATATAAAAATAAAAATAAAATCTTTGACTTTTAAAAAAACTTTTTAAGAAAGAAGATCTTTAAAAAGATTTTCTTTCTTGACGTTATTGTAGCGTTGAAAGAGATAATGTTTGGTTCTGTGATTTTTTTTCATCATTTTGTACTTCTGCTATTCAGACTGCATTCCGATATTCACTGCCAGTAGTGGCTGTGAGTATCATTCAAAAATATACTACAGTAAATACAGTAAACTTTTGACGAGTTTATGAAAGCATGTAACGTCATAGATCACGTCGTCACTTTCTGCTTTCGTTACTGCGACTGACGAGATAAGGCATTTGCAGAATAGAAAGATGGCGGTTATGCAAAAAGTAACTTTTGAGAATGTCTCATTTTATGTATAATATACGTATTCTGTATATATTAAATATTAAATTTATATATAATTTATTTATCGAAAATTTTATTATTAAATTTTATTATTAAATTTTTTTATTAAAATCACTGTCTGTTAAAGAATTAACTACATCTAATTACATCTACTACTATATAATTTTTACAGCGTGGTGTTAAATATTTCTTATTAAATAATATATTTTCATCTTCTTTGTCTGTAGAATCATTTGATTTCGATGAATCAAATAATTTTATAGATTGAATTAAAATTGTAGTTGTTAATATTATTATTATTTATTATTATAGTTATGTATGTACATTTAGTCATCTAACAAGGGAAATATCGGAAATATCCCCCCGATTTTAATGAGCTTCGAGTATGTTAAAATATGGACAGAAATAAGGGACACATTTTTTTATTTGCGTTTTTGAACATTAACGGGATGAAACCACCCCTTGAAAAAAATCGGTTTTTTTCTTCCTGGGTAAATATCGTCCAAATCGTTAAAGATATCAAAAAATGTTTTAAACAAAAGTTTTACGGCTGCAAATGCACTTTACAACGACGTATTTGAATTTTTCAAAAATGTTACATTTTTGAGCCCCTCCATCCCCTCCCCTAATTTTCAAAAATTTTTAAATTTTTATAAAGACATGAATTTAAGAGCATTTCATGCTGAACGGTATATAATAAAGTCATTTTCCGAAATTGCATTTTTGCGAAATAAACGAGAAATACCTCTATATACCCGCTCCATACGTATTCGTCTCATATCGCGTTGGCTGCGCGGAACAACGTTAAAGGTGAATATGACGCAGTTCGTCAGTACAGTGCAACAATAATGATTGAAATAAGAGCTTTTTAATACTTTTTTAATATTTGTTTTATACTTTTCAAAACTTATTTTATACTTTTTGTTATAATAATAATAATTTTCAGAGCAAAATTGTATCAGACAGCTCGTATAAATTAACAAGAGGAAAGAAAGGCCAGTGAATAAGCGAAAACGAAGTGATGTGATAAAAACAAATTCGAATAAACAATATTTATTGTAAAAATAACAATTAGCAGAATTACTCTCAATATAAATTTGATATTGTCCATTTCGGCTTTGCGGAGCCTTCTTCAGCAATTTTTCTTAACAAAAGCGATAAAAAACGAAGGAAAATTGAAAATGCATAAAAATGCTGGTTCGATGAAATTATAGAACACACATTTAGATTAAAGCGTAAATAGATAAAAGATGAAAAATGTGAAAAATATAATAATAATTATAAGAGTGAAATTAAGAGTTAACAGTCAGACGCATAAGTTTTTATGCATTTAAATTTCCCTTCGTTTTTTATCATTTTTGCTGAAGAATTGCTGAAGAAGGCTCGGTGATTGAAGGTGACACTGCTAATTATTGTTTTTACAATAAATATTGTTTACTCGAATTTGTCTTTGTCACGTCATTTCATTTTCGCTTGTTCATTGGCCTCTCTTTTCTTTTATTAATAATCATAAGCATAATCATAATTTTAATAATAATACTGGATTTATTAAACAATATTCAAATATTTTTGATGATATATCAAAGAATGTATGCAGTACCGTGGACAATTAAAAACAAGTTACAAATAAAGAAATGATTATTTTTATAAAATATCGTTCATTTAATTTTAGTCATACGACAGCTATTCTAGTGCTTACGGTAGCTATTGCAATGTTATGAATATTATATTTTATGATCAACATTTATATTTCATAATATCTTATTATCGCAACTCTACGCAAGAAATAGATTTATGAAGATGTAATTTTATTTGCATACATTGTTTACATAAGCATCAGATGAAATTTTAATAAAAAAATTTCGAAACCCTTGTTTCATTCCTTCAATTCTTTTTGAATTTGTCTTACTACTTCTTCAAAATTCAACTATTTTTCTTTATATATTTTACCGAGATATTATCGACGTTGCATAACATTTTTTTACATTGTATGCGTAATTTTTTTCGTCGTGAGTTCTATTTTTCCTGCATCCGCACGTATATCAAATGCGATTTGAAAATCCAATGATTCTTCCTCTTCCATTTTATGTTAATTATTTAAATAATTATTTATTTAAATAGCTAATTTATAATGAATTTAATGTATCTTTGTAATAACTGATTATTTTACAAAAAATTTGTTGAACAAAAAGAATGAATAATCTTGTATAATATATAGATCATGTATTACTATGTCTAAAAATCTTTAAAAAATATTATCAAAATTAATAAATTATTGATTAAAAAATTCTTAAATTAATTAAAATAAATAATTATAATTTCAACTTAAAGAGTTTATAAAATAAAAAATGTACGAAAATATAAATAGCAATAAAAACTTCCATAACTTTTTTTTAAGTACATATTCATTTATTAAGCTCGTATCTCTCACTTGTATCAATTGATACTACTTTAGAGAATGAAATTAATTATAAAACTGCGAATTTATTGCGATTTGCATTCTTTTATACTAATGTTCATGCAAACAATGCTCATGTAAATAATATATGCAAATAAAGTTATGCCTTAGCAAATATATTTCTTGCGTAGCGTTGCGATAATAAAACATTTGACACGAAACATAAATGTTGATCAATAAAATATATTCATAACATTGCAATAGCTACTGTAAGCATTGCGATAGCTGCCGTACGACCAAAATTAAATAAGCCATATTTTATAAAATTAAATAAGTCATATTTTATAATCATTTCTTTATTTGTAACTTGTTTCTAAATATCCAAAGTGCTCCGTATGTTTTCTAATACCTCATCAAAAATATTTGACTTCCGTTTAACAAAACCTACTATCATTATTACTATTATTACTATTCTCATTATTATTATTATAAAAAGCTCTTATTTCAATAATTATTGCACTGATACAGTACTGACGAACTGCATCATATTCACCTTTAACGTTGTCGCGCGCATCAATGCAGTATGAGATGAATATGTATGGAGCGCGTATATAGAGATATTTCTCGCTCTTTTCCCAAAAATTTGATTTCGGAAAATAACTTTGTATATCGTTGTATTCAGCGTAAAATGCTCTTGAATTCATGTTCTTATAAAAATTAAAAAATTTTTTGAAATTAGGGAGAGCGGGTGGGCGGGAGGGAGCTAAAAAATATGACATTTTTAAAAAATTGTAATACGTCGTTATAAAGTACACTTGCAGCCGTAAAACTTTTGTTTAAAACTTTTCTTGATATCTTTAACGATTTGAACGATATTTACTTAGGAAAAAAAATTGATTTTTTTCAAGGAGTGATTTCATCCCCTTAACATTCAAAAACGTAGATAAAAAAAAAATATGTGTCTCTTATTTTTGTCCATATTTTAACATACTCGAAGCATTAAATTTGGGGGGGGGGGAACACTTCCGATACTTCCCTTGTAGCCTTGTAAGTAGTAGCCTTGTAAGTAGTCTTAGCAGTGCCGCGAATGTCGTTCCGTTATAGACTAGAAAAAGCAATGAAAATAATTATAGAACGCATCACCAGCATCTGCTTTATGATATCATGTTCTTAGCACTGGCAGTAAATATCGGAATGCACCCTCAGTTGTGTCAAATGTTAACTTTAAAACAATGAACTGTAATTTTCTATATATACATACGCGCTCTATTATGAGTGTAAGAAATTCAATGAGCTCTCAATTTATAGAAAAATTATATTAATTGCATTAATTTCTTCCTTTTTAAGCTAATGATAGATAAATTCAAATCGCATTTTATTCTCCCCGAATGCGCAACAATGCTTGCTCCCTTTGCTCCCCTTTGTACCAAATTACGAATTGAAAATTCAATTTAACCAATTAGATCTTATTTTTAATTTTTTTTGTTCTGAGTGAAAGTCTAATCAGCAGTTTGTAATTTTCAATCTTTAATTTATAGTCTGACATAAACTTTAGGGTTTGCTATTTGCTTAGATCCGGTCACCGAAACGATGACCGTTTGTTATGTAGATGCAAAACCGAATCAAGACTACTCTTTTTCAAAAAAATCTGCAAAAGTATCGCATGTCATTCGATAAAACGGACCTACTGGCATAATTATGTCTTGTTTTGCATAGAATCGATTCCACATTCGAGAACTTTCTCTTTACTTCTCTTATTATTTATCCCTTTTTTTTGCTCGTTAATTATTTTTTTTACAAAGATTTGTGATTACAAAATTTTCTCAACAAAATTTTGATGTCAGTTTATTCTAGCATCTTAATTGATTAAATAGATTTTTATTGGAACCATATATATATATATATATATATACACATATACATATAGTATATATTTAGAATTATTAAAAAAATATTTGGCCAATATTGAGTCTTCTTTAAATTTTTGCATAGAATAAACGCAGTAAATTAATTCACGAGATTTTATTTAAAAGAAAGAATTTTATCGATGACTTGTATCTTATGTATCTTATTAGGAAAATAGAACTGAAGTGGTGCAGCAGTGTGATTGTTGGATCATCCGGCATTAAATGGAGGGAGCTTCCCTCAATCATTCGGCAAATCGACGATCGATCGATTATATTTGCGCGCAATTATAGCAATCTGCATTACACGAATGATCCTCTACATACATTGTGCAGGATCTCCGTGTTAGGATCTTTTTAAAAATTCACCGCGGCAACTATGAATTCCTCTTTGTATTGAGTTTACTGAGAACAAAAGTAGATGATAAAATGTTTGATAAATATTGAAAGAGGAGGAATTTCCTGCTTTACATCGCAGGACTGCCAAGTACATTGAACTTTTGATCACGCTCCCAATAAAAACTGATAAAGACAGTTTAGATCTGAAAATATTTTATATGCATTTAAATAATCCAAAAGTCGAAAATCTTTGACAAACTATCTCGATTAATATGATCATTGCGTGTAAAGATCAAATCTTGTTCGCTGTTTGTCCAATTTTAATTTTTCACGGAAAATTTAAATTGATCTGAATGTTTTTATCTTATTCCGATCGAAAATTTGTTACATTAATGTTATCAAAATTATTATATCATTAATAATTATATCATTAATGTAAAAATGTACTAAAAACATTTTTTTCGACTAAATTTTGTGAGAAATTTTAATAAGAATATTCATTAGAGTCAATATATTGCATAATAGATCAATATAGCGTTGTTTTACCCTTGTCTCATTACCCTTATTACAAGCTATTAATTCACTAACTTTTTAATTGGGTTTCAGCACCGCCCGATTGTGAGATTGGCCAGATTACGTGTGGTCAATATAGTTTCAACAAAACATACTGTATTCCACCGCATCAACGATGTGATATGACTGTCGATTGCGTTGATGGCACTGACGAAGATGGCTGTAGTAAGTACAAATTGCAATTATTCTTGTCAATTTTTCTTTTATCATATTAAAGTCTGATATAGAAAAATTATAATTTTACCAAATATAACTTTTATATTATATGCTTAACTATTTATTTAAGACACGAAACGACGGTCAACGCTTTTCAAGCGTATGTCAAGTCCGTTCTTGTTCAAAATCATTCTTTGCCGAATATGCTGATTTATGTGTAATTTTTTCGCTCGATTAATCAAAATATATCAATCAGTCTGTACCAATTGAAAATTAATTCATCGGTGTTTTAAAACACGAAATAAGATTCTTCAAATTGCAATATTTTGCATATAATTAATAATTTAACATATCCTCTCTCTCTCTCTCTCTCTCTCTCTCTTTCTCTCTCTCTCTCTCTCTCTCTCTCTCACGAATAATAAATAAAAAACAGTTATTAATAAGTGACTACAAAGATATCAACTGTATCGCTTAGAGAAATATTAATTATTGCGAACATATTATACCAAAAGACATTACTTGATAACTATGTCTGTTTTTCAGCTAGAACACGCTGTATTATACCGTGTAAAGTACTTGTTCGAACGCAGTTTAGTTTTATAGTATAATATCAGTGTATTATAGTCTTCCAGTCTTATTTTTACGAATATTTAGCGTATCAATAATAGACTTATGAATCTTTTAGGATTAACGATTTTTGCAATAGGTTTCAGCATGGTGTAAGAAGGAAGGTGATCCATTCCGGGGGATACATAGTGTCAGTCAATCAAGTTTTGTTCAGATTGGCAGAAATTTATGGCCAACAGAGTGTTAATCGTGCCTCGTGTTCTATCAAAACAATAACAATTCGTTAATTAATTAATTTATTTTTTATTTATTTTTTTTCTCTTTCTGTGACTGTAATCGTTTGCTTGGTGCGGACACGTATATAATATATACGTCTGCGCCATATTAATAATTTTGTAAAGAAAACTATACAAAAAAAGAAAAGAAAAAATAAAACATGTGTGCAACAAAGAAAACATATAAAATTTTTTTTTATTATGAAAAGTTTATATGTTTCATATTTATATTTATCATTTATATGTTACATATTTATATTTATCATTTTGTCATTATCAGTTTATTATTATATTATTTATAATAAATTTGTATTAAAAATTACTAAACTGCTTCATTCTTCTTATTTCTTGTCTGAATATGTTCAATAGTTCGCGCTACAAAGCTCAATTTCTGATTGATCGAGATCACAGATCTCCGCCATTATGCGCAATGGATCAGTTTTCTTTTTACACTATGAGTTTCAGTTTAATAGTGTTATACATATATTGGTCGCGTCGCATTAATAATCAAGCTTCTATGTCAATTATACATAATATTATTAAAAAGGTTGAGTGAATTAATAAATACTTTTTTAAAATTAATTTAAATTAAAGTTAATGGCTTATAAAATTTAATTTAATTATTATTTATTTAATTTAATTTAATTATATTAAAAGTTATACGAATAAAAAACTAATTCAGTTAAAAGTTGCATTAAAATTAAATTAAGTTAAATTAAAAGTTAATTTTAAAAAGCATTATTCATAATAAATTAAAATATTATAATTTTTTAAATTAAATTGAATGTAACAAAATAACAAAACAATTACAATATGTATCATCAAATAAATTTATCATTTTATTTGTAAGTTAAGTTTATCTAAAATAATAAAGAAATATTATTTTTAGTAGGAATAAATTTTTTCTTTTACAATTTGTAATTTTAATAAGTAAATTTTTAACATTGGAAGAAAGTTAATAAGTTAAAGTTTACGTTTTAAAATATTAATTAAAGTTAAAAATTAATTCATTTGAAATAATTAAATTAAAAGTATTAAAAGTTATTAACTTCTCAATTTTATTACTTAATTTTTAATTCTCAATTTTATTACTTTTATTACTTTTAATTTTTAATTCTCAATTTTTATTAATTTTATTACTTTTAATTTTTTAATTATTTCGATAGCAAAACCTGCAGAAACAAATTTTGAGAATCTGCTACCAATATTTGATGGCAAAAAGGCAACAAATTGCACACAGAGTCTGTAATATCTGACGATGTGAGCAAACTCCCCTCAAAAATATGATAAAGCTTGCTGACAAGCATGCTATGTCAGTAGATTGGCAGCAAAAACCGAGCAGAGCCTGTCATTATACAGTTATTTAAACACAATAATTGGAAAACTATCATTAGATTGCGTCCGTTTCTCGCATGCAAAATTTATCAAACTTTCTATATAAGCGAAATCATAATCAAAATTTAAACATTTATTATTTATGTATTTTTATGTATACAAAACGTAATTGTTCAATAAAGAAATTAACGAAAATCTGTAAAATATGCTTGTTCTTTAAGCTCTTCTTTTTTGTCAGCAAGTTCTGCTCGATTTTTGCCGCCAATCTGTTCGCATAGTATATTAACAAGCTTTGCTCGGGTTCTGCCCGCCAATTTGCTGGCATAACATATCGGCAACTAGCCGAGAAATAATTGGAAAATATTGAAAATTATTCATTGAAGCGATGTCGAAGTTTTTAGCTTTTTTGAATGTGAGATTGTCTGTTGGGTTGTCGGAAAAGTTATGACGTATTTTTTTCTATGCTTTTTAAAGGTCATTTATTTATATAAAGAACAAAGATCAATCAATGATATATTGTCCGTTTTGTTCAATAACCTTTTGCAATCTTTCAGTGAATTTCATAATTTCTCGTTCATAGAAGGACCTGTCTTTATCGGCAAAAAACTGAACAAGGTGCTGATTTACAACCTCTGAATTAAACGTTATACTATGCAAGGAGTTTTGAAGAAAGCGAAACAAGTAGAAGTCTGACGGCGCAAGGCCAGGCGAGTATGATGGGTGTGGCAACATATCCTATCTAAGCTTTAATAATTTTTGACAGGTGGTCAAATTTGTGTGTGATCTCGCGTTGTCGTGATGGAACACAACTCCTTTACCAGCTCTGGATTAACGAGCTCTGGACGTTTCTGGATGATGGATTCGTTCAAACTATCCAATTGTCGACAGTACACATTCGAATTGATTTGGTTTCTTAGTAGGAGCTCGAAAAACACGACACCTTTAAAATCCCATCACACTGAGAGCATAACGTTCCTCTGATGAATGTTTGCTTTTGATGTCGTTTGAGGCGAATCATCACGTCGGGACCAAGACCGTTGGCGCACCACATTGTTGTAAACAATCCACTTCTCATCATCAGTTATCAGTTACCAGTTATCAAAAAAGCTTCAAAAAAGAATCGTTTTCCTCACGTTTAATGAGCATATCGCAGATGTTTACGCGCCGTCAAATGAACTTCTTTGAGTTCATGAGGAATCTTGCTTACGTATTCCAGCTTCTTCAGGTGATCGTAAACGCTTGAATGATGGATGTTCAATGTGTTTGCAATCTCTCGTGTCGTGGATTTGACTCGATGAATGCCTTCATTTTGTCATCATCAACCTTGGTGACCGAAGGCCATCGGCCTCCCTGACCAAAGAGCGTCGTTGAGATCAAAATCAGCACCAGCAGGAATTTCGTGAACTATTTCGTTGGCACTGACGTTCTTGTAGAGCATTGTCATCGTAAACTTTACACAACTTTTCACAAGCTTGACGTTCTTCCCTTTATAGAAGTAAAACAGTAATATATGGCGAAAATGCACAGTTTGGTCTTCCATTTTCACTTGTTATAACATCTCCAAAATTCAATCAAATCGCTCAATTTTTTTTTTTTTTAGACTGAAGCTAGAACTGTCAATTGTCAAATGAACAATAACATAGATGCGAATGACTCTAGTATTTCCAAAAATAAACTAGCGCCATCTGTTACAAAAATGCGTCATGACTTTTCCGATAACCCAATATTTTCTATCCGTAGTTCATTTGAATCACTAATTATAGATTGATTATTTACTTTTTGTATCTCATCCAATGTATATAGAAATGAAATGTGCGATCAATTCATTTGAATCCGTAAATACAGATTATCCATTTGCTTTTTGTATCGCATCTAATGAACATCAAAATAAAACTTGCTTCCGTTTCAATTCGTAATTGTGGATTGATCATTTACTTTTATTATCCACTCGAGTCTACGAGTATATAATATTTTCTATATAATTACAGGCATAAGGAATGGATTCATATTTTTATTTTTGAATCCATCTGAATCCACCAGAATCCATTTTCCCAAGTAGCAAGATAATGTTATTATGACGATAATTTAAGGTCATTTTTCATCATTTCGACATCGGTGTACTAAATAATGACGTAAAATAAACGTAACATTTACGAAATATTATCGTCATAAATATATCATCATTTTTAAGTAATTTTTAATGAATAAATAATAAAATTATTATTAATTGCTAACTTTCTTAATTAACTATAATATATAAGTAAGAAAAATATTTCCCATATTTAATACAATTATTAACAAAATTATTTATTTAATTGTTTTATTTATTTAATTATTCAATAGACAGTTTTTTTTAAGTAAGGAGAAATTAATTAGTTGTATCCTTGTCAATATACTGATTTCTTTTTTAACTGGTCTTGAAAATTCTTGGATGTAAAGATATGTGTCGAATTTTATTCTTATTTTTTTAAAAAGATTGAACTTTTCAAATAATGTAACTATAACAACTTGGCGCTACTTTTTTAATATCAAATCTTTTATATAAATGATACATGTTATTAGAAGTGAGTAGTATATATATAAAGATACGTATCACACAGGTTTTATTTTTTAAAAACAGTATATTGAACTTTCGAGATAACGTAACTATAACTATAACTTGGCGCCACTTTTTGATCAAATCTTTTATACAAATAATACATATTATTACAGATGAGTATTATATATTATTTGAACATCAGTAAGATGATGTAATTTTATAATATAATATTTGGTGCAAAGATATGTATTTGAGTTTTCACATACACACTGCGCGTACACTTGGCGACTTTTTTATAAATCAGATAATAGACAACGCCATAATGGATGATGTAAATACATGTGAGTCTGTCTATCCAATACGTGAAAGATCACTTTTTGAGCACTCACGAATAGCCACTATCTAACTACTTAGTGAGCAGTTGCGCTTCCCAAGTAGAACAAGAGATCATATAAAAATCAAGATGACATCAAAATGATGACAAAAACTCATTTTTCGATCATGATGAAGAATTGATGAAATTACGATTGTGGAACTTAGCATATTATTTTAAATATTTCAATAATGCAATAATATACAATAATATTTAAATATTTCAATAATGCAATAATATGCAATAATATATAATTAAACTAATTAAACTAAACTATTGCATTTTATAGCGTATAAAAAATATTCTAGTATCAGAAAAGAGACTATAGATTTTTTTTTATTCTTCTAATAATTTATCGTTGTATGTAAAACAGATATATATTCAAGTAAGGTTTTGATTAACTGAAAAAATTTATAATATCAATAATTAATAATATATTTATAATTATGAAATATAACAATTGTAAATTGAACAATTATAAAATATACACATAGTGTATACATAAAACATTATTATGTGCAGATATACACATACAATATATAAAATATATATGGATATTTAAAATAATATGCTAAGTTCCACAATCATAATTTCATCAATTCTTTATCATGATTAAAAAATGAATTTTTATTATCATTTTCATGTCATCTTGACTTTTATATGATTTCTTGTTTTACTTGGGTTTCTAGTCCCATTGTGTTATTGTCCAAACTATGACACGAGTCGACACAAATCAAATACACAGCTAAAATGCTATATATGTTGTTTAGTGTCACTTTATTGATACCAAGTATCACTGGAGCAAATATCATTTTCCATCGAAGTTTAAACGAGTTTTTTAATTCATCGATTAATAATCGCATTATGCGCAAATGCAACTTTGCTTTAAAAGCAGCATTTAGTTAGTATGGCTAAAAAAATTCGTTAAATGACTGTCCTGTACTCTGACGGTGAAATAAAAAAGCTAAATAGTATTTCAATTACAAGTCAATATTGTGTAACATAGTGTATGACTGTGTTCCATAGCTGCCCACAGTGGTTACGTTCCAATATTTACTGTCAGTACTATAAAATATATAGTTCAGATCACGTATATTATAGATTTTCAGTACTTGCAGTGAATATCAAAACGCAACCAGTGTAAAGGCCGTTGTGTGCCGTGACACATAAAAAAACTTAAGCAATTGAAGCAATAAGCGAATCAGCCAATCACAATTGAGAATGTAAGGCAGTAACATAAGCAATAGCAAATTCATAACGTTGATTTTCTTATTGCTTAAGGATTCTCACATAAAAAAAAACTTAGGACTCTAGTACATAAAAAAAACTTAAGCAGTAAGACTTCTCGACTGTGATTGATTGATTTGTTTGACTGCTTAAGTTTTTTTATGTGCCATAGCTCTTACACTACTTGATATTGTAAAAGTTAAGTACGAGCATGTAAAATATGTCGGTGTTATCAACTTTTCAAGAAATTTTGTTTAACATGTATCATCATTTCTCAATCATAGGTCATTTCTAAATCAGTAACTGTAAAATAATGTATTGCATATTTTACCTTTGGTATAAAGTTTGTAGGTTTGTTTTCGAGTAAATCTTGCTTATATTAGAAGCGTAAATAAATAACGTATCGTTTCAGGAAAAAAATGAATTAAAAATATTTGTGATATATGTCAATTAAAAAAAAGTACTCTAATGATATTCTTTGAAATTATGTATAGAGTTTTACGTTCCAACAAAGATCTTACATAGTGAAACAGTATAACACAGTATAACACAGTATGAGTGTGTTCTAGTTAACAGCCTATGTCAGTGACAAGGCCACTCGCATAAGAGCATAGCTAACTGGTAGCCGTGCAGCAGTTAGGCAGATTCTTCACACTTTCTTCTTCATTAAATTATTGCGCTATCACAATAACTCGCATTACATATTGTTAAATCAGCGACATTGTGATTATTGGAACCGTATAAATGAAAACTAAGATTTGTAAACATCCTAATGTGTAATATTTTCTTTTTATTTATTTGACCTTCCTACTGAAAAAATTTATATTATTTATTATTATCTGATTTTAAGAATTATCGTAAAATCTTATTTTTTATTTCTTGATAGATATTTTTCTATTTTCTAGTTGACACCCAAACAGCACGCATGTCTAAAAGACGTCTTATAAGAGATGTCTTTAAGACGTCTCTTTATCAAAAGACATCATAAATATATCTTTTGGACATTGAGATGTCTTAAAGACATCTCAAAGGCATCATAAATCAAGTCATAAGAACCGCCTTAAAAACGTCTTAAAGACGTCTTTTTTTATAATTTAATAAGACGTCTTCACTCTTAAAAATATTCTAATCGATATTGCCTAGAGAATATTATGACGTCTTAAAGATGTCTAAAAGACATCTTATAATATTTAAGACGTCTTTTAGACATCTTTAAGACGTCATAATATTCTCTAGGCAATATCGATTAGAATATTTTTAAGAGTGAGGAATCGTTAAATTTGTAAAATTTACATTTATAAAAATGTTTATATTATTTATAATTCATTGATTTCTTAAATCATTATATCTCATTTAAATTTTTGATAGATATTTTTTAATCGTTTGATTATCAATAGAAATTAAAATATTTTCAAGAATAAAAAATCGTTAAACATATATGATTTATATTCAGGACATGTATTTTATTATAATTTTATGCATAAGATGTTAAATTCTAATTTTTTTTACGAAGAATAAAAATAATCTTACTGAGATATTCCACAGCTAAAACTTGATCATGACTTTAAAAATTCACATGATTCTTTGCCTGGCTTCTTTATTACTCACTTCTTCTTTATTACTCACTTTATTTGGATTTGCATGGACCAAAGTAAGAAAAATCACGTTCTGGATTACTATATCGGTTTCTCTCTGCGTGTTTATCTATAATGTGGACATGTTATATCAAGTGATTGTTAAGATATAGTCGTACATTGTGTGACTAATACGAATTATTACACGAGACGGTTTGGATCTGAAAGTGTGATTAATTTCAAATTGCTTTTTGACACATTATATAAAAACGATGTATGTGTCACTCCACTTTGTTACATTTCATGTTTACAAACGCACTATTGGAAATTATTTTCTCAAATATATTACAAAAAGCATACATAATATGTACATTTCACACTTTGTAGTTTTTATTTGCAACAATACATAAGAATTTTTTAAAGTTAAATATCTTGAAAGATGAAAACAATATTCATTTTATTATTTGTATTATTTATATTAATTTTATTACATAATATGCTGTAGAAAAAAAGTTTACAAAAATAAAGAAATGATAAGAAATGACCGAGTAAAAAAATAGAATCCGATGTGTTACAGCCTACAGGAAATGCCAGCCAGATGACTTCAGATGCGTTGGAACTACACCGGAACTTTGCATACCCAAAGAAAAGAAGTGCGATGGTTATTTAGATTGTCGGAACGGTAGAGACGAGGAGAGATGTGAAAATAACATGAAACCAGCCTGTCGATTGGATCAATTCAGGTGTAATACCACGCAACGTTGCGTCGAACAGAGTGCAAGGTGCAATCACTGGGACGACTGTGGTGACAACAGTGATGAAGAACACTGCAGTGAGTCACGATTTTGAACTGCCGATGCTTCACAGATTATCCATCATTTTCAAAAAAATAAAATTTTCTTTTTTTTAATTAATTTCATCCATTTATATCAAATTATCAAAAATAAATACATGCGCGATATACTATTTAATATTTAACGAAATTGATATTTAAATTATAACAATTCCTTTAATGTTAAGAGATTTTGACAATAATGTATTGACTTCAACTGAGTACAACTTTCTTTTTTTAAAAGATATTTTTACGATATATATTATCTGTTTAAAATTAAAATTTAAATTATAATAATTCTTACAAATATTATTATTTATTTATAATGTTCGGACAATAGTCAAGAACATGGACTTATATGAATTCACAATATTTCTTTTATTCTTCCCTCTCTCTCTCTCTCTCTCTCTCTCTCTCTCTCTCTCTCTCTATCTATCTATCTATCTATCTATCTATCTATCTATCTATCTATCTATCTATCTATTTATCTATCTATCTATCTATCTATCTATTTTTTTCTCTTATACGTCCATAGTGTAGTAGTGAATCTCTTTTAATCATGTCACAATTTTCCTTTCTCGAATATTTCATGCTACATCTATCTTTTCTTTTAAACAAATCCAAGTTCGATTCCTGATTGAGGTGATATTTTTCGCAAAAATAATAATTACGAATTTTCACGACTGATTCGTGGTCGGGCCGCGCCATGACGCATACTCTCTCTTATTATTTTTTATCTTTGATGATTAATAGAATGTTCTCGTTTTCTTTATATAATCTAAATGACTTTTTATTTTCTGATTCCAAAAATCTACTCTCTTTTTCTTTATTACCACATCTCGCTTTTGACTTCCCTTTTTTTCCTTTTCTTCAGATATGTTAATAAGTGCCCTTATTAGCATATTTCCAGCATATTTCCTTAACCAAGCGTGATATAGCATCTTGAGCAAACTAATCGCATTGCACATGTTTTTATTTATTTGCTGACATCGAAATCACATCAGGTCACATTACGAATGCAGCAACATGACTGCTATACATGCAATTATGTTGACAAAATTTTAAGAGCAAAAGTCAGCAATAGTGATACGTTATAACAATTCTCGACAATATGACAGTATAATGGTATAACAGTAATGAACGATTAGCTGTTTCATCTTTAACATCATGATGAAAATATGATGGCAATAAAACATATAATGATTTTCATTTGTTGTTGCGTATATATCGCTTTAAGCTATAAAGTTTTCCAAATGTAGCTCGTTGCTAACAAAGGCTGTGTTTTGATATTCACTGCAGTACTGAAAATATATAGTTCATGTCACGTATATTATACATTTTCAGTACTGGCAATGAACGCAGCCAAAGTGTTGATAATATAAAATGTCACACATTTACGACACTGTTTAATAAAGAGATGTATACTTTAAGAATTACACTTTTCGCTCATCAGTAAAATATATGCAACAGATGGACGCAAAGTTCTACTTCTAAGTAAATTATACACGATAGAATAACGATGTAATATTATGAATTCATTTCAACCACTTTTAGTGAAATAATTTTTTGAAGACGAGTTTTCAAAATGAGATTTTATTATGAAATAAAATTCTTTCCAAATGGGAGACTCCAAGATGAAAGTAAATTAAATACTATTTTGACAATACAATTATTAATTAAGACGATAAAAAAATGTTTAAAAAAATATTAGAGACAACTAGAATATATGAAACAAATTCTTAAAGGCGACTAAAAGATTACAATAAGTCATCTCTTCGCAAGCTCTTACTAAAATGTATTCTTTCATTAAAAATATTTTTATAAAAATTTACACATTTTTAAATTATCCTTTAGACAACTTGACGCTGTCTGAGATATATAACATTTATTATTTGGCAAATATTGCCATCATGTTGCCGTCAATAGGTTGTTTTACGAATACCATATAGTGACAAGTTGTTTTCATATTGCTATCATGTTGCAATCAAAATGTTAATCGCAGATGGCAAATCGATGACAACTCGTTACTATCATGTTATTGTCAATTAATTTGGGAGGGGGGGGGAGAGCAAATCAATGTCAACAAGTTGCCCATCAATTTGCTGGAATCTGATGTCGATCTGCAATCGAATTCACGCGAGTATGATCTAAGACCCACAATGACGAAGCATCTTGTCTCGAATTTCTACAAATTGGTTGCTTCAACGGTATGCAATATGATGGCAATTTTAAAGACATTTGGGATGCTTTCCATTTAGTGACACAAGTCGACACAGTATCGTTCTCAAATATCTTTCTTGGCTTTCAATGATTAACAAGGACAAAATGATATTTGTGTTGACTAAATGGAAAGCACCCTTGGTTATCTGGGTTATTTGTAGTTTTTGAGATATTTTGAGATATTTTAATTTTTATATCTTATTGAACACTTTTTGCTTTCATTTATTCTTATTTTTCTTTTTATTTAGTCTTACTTTTAATTTAATTCTAATTTAATCTTGTTTGCTTAAGTATAATGTATCCTAGTGCAGGAATTAAAACCTAGAATTTTTATTAAATATTTCAATTAAATTTTTTCCAATTTTTCCATTTCCAATTTTTCTAGCCATATCTTAGTTCCACATATCATTACAAGAATAAATCTCTCAAATAGCCCCTTAATCTTCATTAAAAAATCTTTTTTCACTTCAGATTTCTACTTCATTGTTCTATTTGCTTTCTTGAGTATTTCTCTTTATCCTTCATCTCCTCCGTTTCATCTCATCAACATATATCCTAGATACAATTTCTATAAATAATGTTAACAAACTTTTTCAATAATGCATTTCAACTGAATGCAATTTTTCTTTCTTTTCTGTTAATTTCGTATATTTAGATTATATTAAATTATCAAAAGGTGTTTTTTGATGAATGCGTAATATATTATCTTCGAAATTAAAATCCAAATTAATAATTTCTACAAATAATATCAATAAAAGATTGTTCAATGTAATTTGTTCGATAATATATTAATTTCAGGTAAATAATATTTTTTCCTGTTGATTTTTTATATTTAAAATATGAAATTATTAGAAGATATCTTTTAATAAGTGATATTAATTTACGTCTATGAAATTAAATTATAACAACTTCTACAAATAATGTTAATAAAAGATTTTCTTGATAATGCACAGGTTTTCCGCCTTGCACTAGTGACCAATTTCGGTGCGCCAATGCGCTCTGCATTCCCATAGCATATCAATGCGATGGTTATAAAGACTGTCAGGATGGTTCCGACGAAAAGTCCTGCACCTTGACAGTTTGTCCAGGAAATAAGTTTATGTGCCCGAAAGGCGCAACGGATGGTAAACCATTATGCATCAACCGATCTCAGTTATGTGATGAAAAACAGGACTGCGAGGACGGAGCGGACGAGGAAGCGGCATGTTGTAAGTGTTGTTGTTTAATTATATATTTAACTGCAATGCTAAACATAAAAAGTTTACATAATTTACGATTACGTATCAGTTATCTTTTTAACTAATACTAAAAGATTATATAAAACACAAGTTCATTGCATAATTGCAATTATTGATAGTTATATAAATCTGATTTGTAGCAGTTGTGGAATAATCAATGTACAAAAACAAAAAAGATGACGCCGAAAATTGTATCAAACAATTCTCGTTTAATGTTTATATTATTCAGATTCTGATTAGATTTGTAAATATACAAAGAGATAAAAATTCTATGTATAGCGACGAGCATGTGCGGTTCACTTGGGTGTCAACATAAATGTCAAGCGTCTCCCACGGGAGGGACTTGTTACTGCCCTGAAGGAAGAATCCTTGCCAATGATTCACGTACCTGCGTTGGTAAGTTATTTAACAAATTAAAATGTACAAATTAAAATGTTCAATAATATGTTCAATAATAAAAGATTCAATAATATAAATAATACAATTAAAAATTTTACATAAAAAGAATTGGTTTAAAAATTTATTTATGAAGTACACCCGTATTTCTGTATTTTTTTCCTTCTCGCGTCGCCCATAAGTATTTTTTCCTTTTCGTAGATCGAGATGAGTGCTCCGAGTGGGGCTTCTGCGAACAGTTGTGTGAGAATACGGATGGCTGGTATATGTGTCATTGCGCACCCGGTTACATTCTTCACGGACATAATAAATGTCGTGCTCAGAACATTTCGGTTTTGGAGCTTTTGCTTGCGCAAGATCGCGCAGTGTGGCGATTGAGTGCGACTGGCGAAGACCGCAAGATAATCGCGAACACTACTGGTGCAAGCGGGATAGATTATTTGTATTCGCGAAATCTGCTCTTTTGGAGCGATATGAAGACACGGAAAGTGCATTCGGAGTCCCTCAATCTCGGCGATGAAACACCAGCTAAAGTTGACATCAGTATGGCAGGCTCTTGGGGACCTATATCCATCGCAGTAGATTGGATCGGCGATAAACTTTATGTGGCAGATTCCATTGTACAAAAGGTAGACGTATTCGAGTTAGATGGACGATATCATGGAATTGTAGTAGGTTCCAATCTCACCAGTCCGACCGATATCGCGCTGGATCCCACGAAGGGTCTCATGTTTATCGCTGACAGCAAGCAAGTTTTACGCGCTAACATGGATGGTACCAATGCGTTCCCCGTTGTCTCCGAAGCAGCCTATAAAGTTTCCGGCGTGACTGTGGATATTATTGCCAAGAGGATCTATTGGTGCGATTCCTTATTGGACTACATTGAGACGGCGAATTATAGAGGTCAAAACAGAGTGATGATTCTTAGAGGGTCTCAAGTGCCATCTCCAATCAGACTCACTCTTTTCGAAAACAGGATATTCTGGACGGACGGCACTAAACAAGCTATTATGAGTGTTGACAAGACTCAAGGAGATTATTCCATTCAAAATGTATTTAAAGTATGTATATGATAATCAGGTATTGGAGTTTGTATATCGATAACACATTTTAGTAGCGAATAAAAAGCAATCTAATTCATTTCTACAGCAATTTATAAATTGATTTTCTCTTCAATTAGTTGCTGATGGTGTCATGTTATTCAATAGAACAACTTTTGTTTTAATATTTTTCGTTTGAGAAAGATGAGAAAGATTAAAAAGAAAATAAAGATAAAGATTTTGTATTAAACTCATACTATAACATTTAATCTTTTTTTAAGGTACGCGATGCCAAAGCTATAAAAGCCTTACATTCACTCTTGCAACCCAGTGTCTCCAATCCTTGCGGCAATAATAACGGTGGTTGTCAACACATGTGCATCGTTACGGCTTCTAGCGATCAGAATAATCGATTAGGCTATCGTTGCGCTTGCCATATTGGCTGGCGATTAGCAAGTGACATGAGAAATTGCAATTTGGTGCAGGAGTTTCTTATGTATTCGCAGCAGAGGTTCATCAAAGGTCGTGTACTCAATCCTGTAATGGAAGGTTTTAGCGATGCTATTCTGCCGGTAGTATCTAGGCGGGCGCGATTTGTTGGCTTAGACTACGATGCACACGACCAATATATTTATTACAGTGATGTTCTCCAAGACGTTATATACAGGATACACCAAAACGCGACTGGACGTGAAATTGTTCTGGCTAGTCAAAATGAAGGAGTGGAAGGACTCGCAGTCGATTGGGCCGCGAAAAACTTGTACTACATCGATTCACGTAAAGGTTTGTTAATGAAAATCTTATTGCATCTTTAAGTAATTAATCTTTGATTCGAAATTTATAATACGAAATTTTGTTAACTTTTTAATTTTTTATTTAATCTTTTGATAAAGAGATAATAAAAAAATTGTAAGCCGAGAAAAGTAGCAAGTCTATTTAGTCAATTAGAATTTTTTTTATTTTTTAGGAACATTAAATGTACTCAGCACTCGTAATGTCACGTATCGTCGTACGCTATTGAAGAATCTGAAGCGTCCTCGCGCGATCGTGATCCACCCGAATCAAGGTTACATTTTCTTTTCCGAATGGGATCGTCCAGCTAACATAAGTAGAGCTCATGCTGATGGCTCTAATCTAGTTGTCTTTAGAAATCTAACTTTGGGCTGGCCAAATGGATTGGCGATTGACTTTAGCAAAGATCGATTATACTGGTGTGACGCTCTTTTAGATCACGTGCAGCACTCGAATTTGGATGGAACAGATGTGCGAACGGTGAACTCCAGATTAATCCGACATCCATTTTCTATTGCCATTCATGAAAATTGGATGTATATCACTGATTGGCGTCTTGACGCCATTATTCGCCTGCATAAAGAAACCGGCGAGCAAGAAGCTATTTTAGTCCGTGAACCTGCTACCAATAGACTTTATGGCGTAAAAGTCTTCAGCCGTGACATCCAAAAAACGGCAGCTAATCATCCTTGCATCATCAATAATGGTGGCTGTGAGAAACTTTGCTTTGCTATTCCGGATAATTCTACGCATTCTGATACTATTACGTTTCCTGGTATGCAATCCTTACCAAAACTCACGCAAATATGCGGATGTCCTTATGGAGAACGTCTTCAAAGCAACGGCAGGAGTTGTGCAGTCGATCCTGATGGGGAACCACCTTTGCAGGCTTGTCCACATACTTGGGACTTTACTTGTGCAAACCAAAGGTATATGGTAATTTAATTTTCTTAATTAATAATTAGAGATAATTGTTTGCAATCATATAATAAAATTCTCAAAAAAGTTAAGAATTTTATCTCAGTCTCTGTCTCAGTTTATTATTGCTGTGTTTGAACATCTAATTTATTTAAGAAATAAAACAAATGATACAATCTTATATAATTAGAGTGATTAAATTTCAATTTCAATTTTTTATGAATTTGCAAATTTTAAATCTTTATGAATTTATTTTTAGATGTGTCCCGAAATCCTGGGTATGTGATGGTGAAAATGATTGTCTCGACAACAGTGATGAAATGCAAAATTGTACAAAACCAACCTGCAGCGCAAATGAATTCCAATGTAAATCTGGTCGATGCGTACCGATGACGTTTCACTGCGACTCTGAAAACGATTGTGGCGATTACAGTGATGAAATGGGTTGTCCGAATATAACTTGCAGTGCTAACCAATTTGCATGCGCCAATAACCGTTGCATACCCGCAACTTGGAAATGCGATTCCGAGAACGATTGTGGCGACAGCTCTGACGAGGGCGAGTTTTGCGCAGCGAAAACTTGTTCATACTTTCAATTTACCTGCCCACGTTCCGGTCACTGTATACCGCAATCTTGGGTATGCGACGGGGACAGTGATTGTTTCGATCAACAGGACGAAATGGATTGTCCACCAGTTACTTGTCTTAGTACGCAATTTACGTGCGCGGATCAAAAAATGTGTGTTTTAGCATCGTATAAGTGTGACGGTATTAGTGATTGCAATGATGGATCGGACGAAGTAGGCTGTCCATCATTGGCACCGGATCAGTGTAATACTGATAAACAATTTCAGTGTGTTAGTTCAGCTATTTGCATACCAAGAAGTTGGTATTGTGACGGTACTGCGGATTGCCCGGACAAGTCTGACGAACCGGATTCATGCGGAAAGGTTGACTGTCAGAATGGATTTTTCAGGTTTGACTTCAATAATTAAATTTCTTTGGATTTTTATCCTTTTTTAGAAAGCAGATAAACGAATATACATCTCGAGATACGATCGATATCTAATTTGATATATATTTTTCAGATGCCGAAACGAGAAATGTATATTCAAGGCGTATATCTGTGATGGCAAGGACGATTGCGGAGATAATTCCGATGAAGATACTGAGCTGCACGCATGCGGCCCTCCTATATTCAAATGCGAAGCCGAGCATTGGAAATGTCCAAACGTAACAAATCGTTGCGTACATATTGACAAAGTATGCGACGGTAAGCTGGATTGTCCCAATGGGGGAGACGAAGGACCCGGCTGTGATCTCGGCGAGTGCATGCATCAGTTTGGATTATGTACCAAGGGTTGTATGCAAACTCCGCTTGGCGCGCAGTGCTTTTGTCCAGGTGGCGAGGAACTTAATAGTGATGGCTTTACATGTCAAGACATGAATGAGTGTGAGCCACAAGGAAAATGTTCACAGATCTGTGTGAATACAAAGGGCAGCTATTATTGCAGCTGTGTAGATGGTTACACATTAGATGCAGATAAGCATACGTGCAAGGCATTCAATCACAGTGCCGCGTTTTTGATTATCTCTAATAGACATACCATTTTGGTGGCTGATCTTCAGGACCAGGCATTGGAACGAGTTCCTATTAACGTAGAAAACGTTGTAGCAACTGCTAGTAATATGCATACAGGTACTATCTTCTGGTCAGACATGAAATTGAAGCGCATCTCGCGATTGGATCGCGGTAGTGATCCTCAAGATATTATTAGTACCGGTTTAGATTTGGTAGAAGGTCTTGCCTATGACTGGATTGGCCAGAATTTATATTGGTTAGATTCAAAACTTAATACGATCGAAGTAGCTAAAGAGACTGGAGTTGGAAGGATGATTCTCGTTAAAGAGAATATTACACAGCCACGTGGAATGTGTTTGGATCCCAGTCCAGGCGCGAGGTGGCTCTTTTGGACTGATTGGGGTGAGAACCCTAGAATTGAAAGAATTGGAATGGATGGCACTAATCGATCAACTGTCATCAGCACAAAAATCTATTGGCCTAATGGTCTGGCTCTAGATATCGCAAATCGTAGGATATATTTTGCAGACAGCAAGCTAGATTTTATTGATACTTGTCTCTATGATGGTAGCAAGAGACTTCAAGTTTTAGCCAGTTCACACTATCTTTTACATCCTCATTCGCTTACTCTTTTCGAAGATACTATGTATTGGACTGATAGGCAACTCAATAGAGTACTCTCTGCACACAAATTTAAGGGCTCTAATCAAACAGTTGTTTCGCATCTAATCTCACAGCCTCTTTCTATACATGTCCATCATCCAGTATTACAACCGATTACTGCGAATCCTTGCGCTAATGCATCTTGCGAACATCTTTGTCTTTTATCGCCCAGTAATCCAAAAGGGTACAACTGCAAATGTCAGGTGATTGATTACATTGAAATTTCAAAGTATGAAACTATCAGAAATTATATTTACTTAAATTGAATAACATTTTCTCTAATGTTTATTTTAGATTGGATTTAAATTGTTATCTGATGGACGTTGTATGGAAGAAGAGATGCCATATTTAATGGTTCTCCGAGGATCTCAGATCATTGATGTTTCTTTAACACCTGGAGAAAGTAAGACTGGATACATTACGCCTATTGTAGGCGTGGAAGGCGGAAGATTTATTGAATATGACAAAAGAGACCGTATTATTTACTGGTTACAAGGTATAGTAATAACTTTTTACTTCTTAGCTTACTAATTTTTCTTATGATTCTTATGATTTAAACCTTGGCAGAAAAAAATCTACAAACTACATGATTTTACTACTAATTCACGCATTTTTATAACTTCATAGAAAATACTACAAAATATTACGAAATTTTTAAATGTCTTAATAGAATGTAATTTTGCATAAGAAAGAAGATTTCTACAACTTTTCAAAATATACAATGAACTTCTGCAATCGAGACGAATGTAATTAAACATTACATTCTCATTTTAAAAATTCACAGATATACTTTCAAATTTCTAGAACAAATACCCGGATTTATACTTCATTGTATACGAAATTAAAATATAATATAAATCCGGGATCTTTCAACATGCTGGGAAATTTCTGTGAATAAAAACCATCCGGATTCGAAATATCCATGTAGAACTATAGAGAGTTAAATGCCATCTAAATAGATTATTGTAGAAGTTTGTAGTATTAAAAAACTGATTGATTAAAATTATAATTTTTAGTGATAAGTTATAACAATCAATGTTATCTTAAAAATATAAAGTATAAGCAATACATATTTAATTACTAATCTTTCAAAAACATATAACTTATTATGCATTATCTTGAAAATCCAAAAGTTGTCATAGACAATTATTAGAAATAGTTTTGTCTAATAATTAATAGTATTCAAAAATGGAATTACAAATTACTTCAAAAAGTTACTTTGAAATTTCAATGTAACCAATGTAACCTAACTTTCTACAATGATCGGCCAAAATCTGTTAAAGAATTATAATTGTTTACGATGTATTATAATAAACATTATACAAATTTAGATATTATTTATTTATATGCTTAGCGAAACAATAAGCAAAAATGTTGATGAAATATTGTTGTAATCATTTATGAAATATGACATATTATTTTGGAAAATGTGTTAATAGTCAGTCTATTGGTTCGAAAACAATTCGCGAAATAAAAAATATAATTTTTTATAATATACATTAATGTGATTTTTATTACAAAGAATTATAATAAATATTACAAAATTAGGAAGAAAATAACATTGATATTAATCGCTAAGACATCCATTGGATATTTCATTAATATAACATTTATCATTCAATGTCATTATGATATAGTGAGCTCGAATAAGTGAACATTATTATATCTATAGATCTATGTCTGTAAGTTATAATTAAACATATAAAAACTGGTAAAAATTACACATAATTACAAGTTTTTACGCGTAAAAAAAAACCAATTTCTACATCATAGTATGCTCATCAATAATAAATGAAGAAAATATCCGCAAGATCACGCATTTTTTCTGATAAATAATTGTAATTTTAGCGTAGTTTGACATTAAAACTTTTTTTCACGTTGTATCTAATTTAGTTATGGTATTTCCGTATATTTTTGTCGAAATTATTAGTTATAGTTCCGTGGAATTATTACATAAAAGGTTGTAGAATTTTTTCCGCCAAGATTTTTGAAATTTAAGAAATTTAAATATTTTTTTACATCAGGTAAAGATAGTGACAACGAAAATGGCACAATTTATACTATTTCCTATAACGGTGGTAATCGGACAGAGTTTCCAAATCCTACTGGTGATACTGGTATTGTCGGTTCACCATCCACGATGGCATTGGATTGGCTTGGACGCAATCTATTTATTGGCAATAAATTCGCATCCAATATTGAGGCCATCAAATTAGATGGAAAGACGCGATATCGCACAATCGTTTTGTCGAACGATGGAAATCGATCATCAGTATCTAAACCAAAGGCAATGTGTGTGGACCCTATTGACGGACAAGTATTTTGGGTAGACGAAGGAGGTTTTGGAGTGCCCCAAAAAATCGGGCGAGTAAATATGGATGGTAGCAATCCGTTAGTTCTTGCAGAGAATCTAGAACGTCCTGAAGCAATCACCATCGATATACCTAGCAAGACGCTATACTTTTCCTGTCAGAATCCGGCTTTCATCAAAGCCATGTCAACGGATGGTTTGAATGTCCGCACCATTCTCACTGCAGCAAATAATATGGCATTGCCTAAAGCAATAGCTGTTCATGAGTCTCGTTTATACTATTTGGATCCACTTTATGATAAAATTGAGCGTGTTGACTTGCCTAATGGCGATAATCCAGTCACTATTATTGATAATGATTCTGAGCTTCGTACTTTAACCATTTATAAAAAACGTGCAACTGGGTCTCATCCTTGCCTTATAAATAATGGTGATTGCGAACAGCTTTGCTTACCTGCGTCTGGAGGTACACGCATTTGTGCTTGCGGAATGGAATACAAGAAAGTCACCGAAACTAGATGTGAACCTTACAAAACTTTTGCGGTGGTAACTCAGTTGGATGTTGCCAGAGGTTACAGTCTTAAAGATTCTAAAGAAGCTATGATACCCATTGCCGGAGTTGGTCATCATATCCTTCATGTGGACGTACATTATGCAGATAATTGGATTTATTGGGTGGAATTCAATCGAGGCATTTGGAATGGTATCTTTAGGTAAAACAAGATTATTTTAACTGTTTTTATACAAACTAAGATATATCAATCTTTAAATTTATGATTTCTTTACGAAAGTGGTGTAACAAATGTTAAATTTTGTTTATTATACTTTAGAATACGACCCAACGGTACAGAATTGCAACAAATAGTTAAACAAGGAATCGGTTCCAATGGAATCCGTGGTCTGGCTGTGGATTGGATTGCAGGAAACTTGTACTTTGCCAATGTTTTTCCTCATGACAACTACGTAGAAGTTTGTTGGTTGGATGGTTCCAATCGAAAAGTGCTTGTGAAAACAACAACAGATGCGCCTCGAGAGTTGGCTGTGAATCCTATAAAACGATACTTATATTGGATCGATTATGGACAATATCCTCGAATAGGCAAGGCCTTCCTCGACGGTAGCAATTGGTCTCCTATTGTGACATCCGGTATTAGCACACCACGTGATCTAACGATTGATCTTACAACACACGATGTTTATTGGGTAGATTCAAAATTGGATACTATCCAAAAAGTATCCTACACCGGTGGAAATCGAGAAATCATCCGCAGAAATCTTCCGAATCCAATGGGCGTTGCCATTTTCGGCGGAGACGTCTATTGGGTAGATCGAAATTTGGCCACTGTTTTTAAGGCGAGCAAACTAAAAGGCAATACTAGCCTTCCTATTCCCGTAAGAACAAATCTTCAAAAGCTTAGGGACATCGCTATCTTTGATCAAAACAGTCAGCCACCGGATCCCACAAATCCTTGTTCGCAGGTAAATCGAGACATTTAACTTTTTATTTAAAAATGTAGAACTTTTTTGCGAAAGAAGCTTAAAACTTATTTTAAAAAATAATTAAGAAAAATAATATCAAAAATAAATAAAACAAGAAAAAAAATGGTTTTTATTTCTTTAGGTGACAAATGGTGGATGCTCTCAATTGTGCTTTGCTTATCCGAAAGATAATCCTAAATCATTTACCTGCGATTGTGCAATGGGTAAACTCTCTTCCGATAGTCGTACTTGCGAAAATGTTGAAGAATATTTGATATTTGCCACACGAACTGAGATTCGTGCCATTAATATAGATCCACGTAATACTAATGTACCCTTCGCACCTGTTGGAAATCTAACGAATGTGGTCGGAGTAGATTTTGATTATCAAGATAAGAAACTGTTGTTCACTCAGATTCGCCCATGGGCGAAAATTGCATGGACACCATCAGATCGACCATCTTCTTCCGATTTGCACACGTTAATTAGTAAAGGGATTAATCCCGAAGGTATTTCGTATGACTGGACTCAGAAGAAGGTATACTGGACAGATTCATCTAATAACAGCATCTACGCAATGGATATTGATGGGTCTAATTTGGTGATGATTGCACGTGTGGATCGTCCACGCGCTATCGTCGTTGATCCCTGCAACGGCTCGCTTTACTTCACGGATTGGGGTCGTTTCGGGACATCCGGGAAAATCTTTAAAACCACTATGGCGGGATCTCTAAAACGCGCTATTATCGACAAAGACCTTTCGCAACCCAGTGGTTTGGCAATTGATTACGAAGATCGGATGTTGTATTGGACTGATGCTGTGCGCGAAAAAATCGAACGGTCTGATCTTGAGGGGAAGAATAGGGAAGTTTTGGTTAGCGCTACTATTTATCCCTTCGCTATCACTGTCTTCAGGGAGCATATTTATTGGACAGATCTTCAACTTCGTGGAGTTTATCGAGCGGAGAAATACACTGGAGCTGACAAGATCGAATTGGTGAAACGATTGGAGGACTCACCTCGAGATCTTCATATCTTTTCTGCGGCCAGACAGCAATGTTCTGTTAATCCTTGCAACATTAATAATGGCGGTTGTGACCAATCTTGCCATCCAAGCCACAATGGATCCGCGGAGTGCAAATGCGATGATAACAGCAGGCTGGTAAACGAAGACAGAATGTGCGTACCAAAAAATGTCACTTGTGACGCAAACAAATTTGCCTGTAGAAATGGCAGATGCATCTCTAGAATGTGGGCGTGCGACGGTGATGATGATTGCGGCGACGGGTCTGACGAAGACACAAGTTATTGCTGTGAGTGTCACAAAGCTTAGAATAAATAAATTCAAAGAATATTCTTACATAGATGTTTATGTGAATCTTCGTGTTTCAGCTTATCATTCGTGCAGTCCGAATGAATTCCGTTGCAACAATGGTCGGTGTATCTTTAAAACATGGAAGTGCGACCACGAGAACGACTGTCGAGACGGTAGCGATGAGGAAGGCTGCATATATCCGCCCTGTGCATCAGGAGAATTTACTTGCGCTAACTTCCGTTGCATTCCGCAATCTCAGGTGTGCAATGGCATTAATGACTGCAAAGACAATGTCACTTCCGACGAAACGCATGAACGATGCCCTCGCAATACTACATGTCCATTGAATCATCTCAAATGTGAAAAAACAAACATTTGTGTGGAGCCTTATTGGCTTTGCGACGGCGACAACGATTGTGGTGATAATAGTGATGAGAATCCTGTTCATTGCGCTCAAAGAACTTGCCCTCAGAATAGTTTCCGATGTCCCAATCATAGGTAAAACACTGTATTTGATGAATAATTTTAATATAGTTGAATGCGTTGTCAAAATTATTTTAAAAGTTATAGTACATTAGTATATTTTGTACACGAAAAAAAAAAACGATTTTGTTGAAGTATAAAAATTTGGCCAGATCTGAAAATAATTTGATTTGATTATCAACATAATTAAGACTTTTACATTAGTTGCTAGAACATAAAAAAAAATTTTGTAATATTATCATCATGCTTAAATGTCCTGTATACCCAGTCAGCAAAATGTTAGCAGAAGATCGGCAACAAATCAGAAAATGTTAGCAGATTGATCTCATCTGAAATCGCATTCTTCTTTTGCTCTGTTAACAGAAACTGTTGACATTTTATTCCAATAGACTGTCAGTAGAAATCGAGCAGATCCTGCTGACAGACTGGCAATATAAATCGAGCAGGCTCTGTTCTTTTATAATCATTTAATTGTAACATTGAAAAATAATGTTTTTATCTTTTTATTTCTTATTTTAAAAGAATAAAATTTGTAACTGTTTTTTATTAATAAAAAAATTAATAATTTTACAATACAAGTAAATTATGAAATTCTTTTTAAAATTATATATTATGTACGTTGATTTTTATATGTACCAATAATTATTTTCCTACTATACTTATTAATTTCTTTGCTACACAACAATTATGTGTTGCACTACATGCATATATAAAAAATAGGTAAATAATAGCATACATAAAAGATTCGTAAATAATAATTTATTTGAATTTACAACAGTTATAGCAATTTTGATTATATAGAGAACCTGATAAATTTAATATGCGAGAAATTAATGTAATCTAGCGATAAGTTTGCAATTATATATTGTATTTAGTGATTGTGCAGAAACTGCTCGGTTTTCGGTTTCAATCTATTATAAAATTGCGTTACACAGATTCTGTTTGATTTCTGTCGCTAATCTGCCGGCAGGTCAGCAGGCTCTGCTTAATTTCTGCTGCCAATCTGCTGGCAAGCAATATAACAGATTCTACATTTCTGGCAGCAATTCGCCGATATTACAGAATCTATGTGAAATCTGTTGCCTTTCTAGCATCAGAAATTTTTAGCAGAATCTGTCTCTTCAAGTCTCTGCGCATAATCTGTTTCTTTAAGTTTGGCTGTTGAAATAATTATCTTCATGGCCCAACAAAATTATTTATTTGTATTTGGTTAAATGTTTAGATTTTTATAAAATTGTTTCTTTTTATGTAATCTTTCTATTATACAGAAAATATTTTTTAAATGCATGCGTGTATTGTTCAGATGTATTCCAGCCACTTGGTATTGCGATGGAGACGATGACTGTCTAGATGGAAGCGACGAGCCTCCTGGTTATTGTCAATCTGAAGGTCGAACATGCTTCGGCGATTTGTTCACATGTGATAATGGTAACTGCATTCCTAGAATCTACATCTGTGATGGGGACAATGATTGCCTGGATAATTCTGATGAAGATGAACGTCATCAATGCAGTAAGTTTTAATCATGCGTTCATCGTCATTTATTTGAATCTTCGACACTTGCAATATTCCAATTCTATGTTACAATGCAAATCTATGTTGTATTTCATGTAGTTAATTGATTTCGATATAGATGACAGGAAATGTGACGAAGAAACGGAGTTTACTTGTACCGCGAATAAAATATGGAATCGTGCTCAATGCATTCCGAAGAAGTGGCTATGCGACGGAGATCCGGACTGCGTCGATGGAGCCGATGAAAATGTAACTCTGCATCACTGTCCAGAGCCAACTCCTTGCGCCGACAATCAATTTACATGTAACAATGGACGGTGTCTGAACCGCAGCTGGTTATGCGACCACGATAATGATTGCGGCGACGGTAGCGACGAGGGCAAGTTTTGTAATTCTCAGTATAAACCTTGTAACAGCCAAGAATTTACTTGTCAAAATTCTAAATGTATACGCAAACAATTCCGCTGTGATGGGCAAGACGATTGCGGCGATCATTCGGACGAAGTAGGATGTCGTAAGTAATATAAGTTCAAATTTTTAAGTAAATCCATGCATTTTAAACATAATTTTTATTCCTGGTGTGAAGTATTATTGCAATTAACAAAAACATTCTGTTTAATCTCTTTAGCATCTAAAGGGAAAAACACGACATGTCCGAATCCAAAGGACTTTATGTGTGCGAACGGCAACTGTATTGATTCGCAGTTGGTGTGCAACAAGGAGCCTGATTGCGCTGACGAGAGCGACGAGCCGTTGCACTGTAACGTGGATGAGTGCGCCCGTGTCGAGTTGAATCAATGCGGACACAAATGTGTGGACACACCGACCAGCTTCTATTGCGAGTGCAACCCTGGCTATAAACTGCTGGCCGATGGCAAGGCCTGTGACGATATTGATGAGTGCATCGAGACGCCTCAAGTGTGCAGCCAACAATGTGAAAACACACCTGGCGGCTACTATTGCAAGTGTAACGAACATTGGTACGAGAGAGAGGCTGACGAACATACGTGCAAGCGAAGAGACAATATTCAACCATGGATTATATTTACGAATAAGTATTACGTTAGAAATATGTCGACCGACGCATCCAATTATAGCTTGATGCATCAGGATCTGATTAACGTTGTTGCACTTGATGCGGATTACGGCCAACAGATGTTATATTTTTGCGATGTTACCGCGAAAACAATATACAGGTACCGCAATAATAAATATATACGGAAAGAATGGTTTTGCTGAAGTATTTGAAGATCTGGCTAGATTTGAAAATATTTTTATTAAACCATCAAAATAATTATTATAAAAAGTATTATAAAACATATAAATTAATTATTAGAATATGAAAAATTTTTATTATCAGTATTATTATCATATTTAGATCTTATACAGATAATTTTAATGAAATAAATTAAAAATAAAATAAATAAAAATATTTAAAAGTAAAAAAATTAAATAAACTAATAAAACTATTTTTAAATTTATATTTGGCCAAATATTTTAAAATAGTTTAAAATCACTCTTTCATTATACATACTGCATATATATAGTATATATTCATTTTGATGTTTAATGATTACACGAAAACGGATATTTTTCTTGCTAACGAGATTATTTTATTTAAATGTTTTTGTTATTTAGAGCACCAGTGAATGGTGGCGAGAGAGAACCTATCATCCGTCACGACAGTTTGGGTCTCGAAGGAATCGCTATCGATTGGATTGGTCGGAAATTGTATTGGTTAGATCGTCACGCGAAGCATTTGGACGTTGCCGAACTTGATGGCACAAACCGAAAAACTTTGCAGAATGGAATAGCGGATCCGCGTGCAATCGCGGTTCATCCCGGTACCGGATATCTATATTTTACATCTTGGCATCTTCAGGTAGATTTTATATTATTTTATAATTAATAATAAGTGTCATAGTTCTTTCGTATAATTGTACTGTAAATACAATTACAAAACAATAATCGTCGAATCACGATCTGAATTTCAGGCGTACATCGGTAAAATAGGCATGGATGGCAGTAATTTCACTCGAATTTTGACGTGGGAAGACGATATCGCCTGGCCGAACGCTCTGACGATCGATTATTTTACTGATCGTATCTTCTGGGCTGATGCTCATCTAGATTATATCGCCTTTGCCGATCTCGAAGGTCACAATCGTCGGATTGTTTTATCTGGTGCTTCAGTCCCGCACGTGTTTGCCATCACTGTGTTCGACGATTTCATTTATTGGACCGATTGGAATCTAAAAGCGATTAGCAGGGCGGAAAAGTTCTCCGGTGCTCGCCTACAAGTGCTTCGCAATACCACCCATCGACCCTATGACATCCACGCATATCATCCTCTTCGGCAGTTGCCTTATAACAATCCCTGTGCGGAGAACAATGGCGGTTGTTCACATCTCTGTCTAATCGCACCGCCTGCTAGTTCATATTTGCTCGAGGGATACGGCCAGCCTGGAGTCACCTCTTATAAATGCAAATGCCCAAATCAGTTCATTCTGGACAAAGATGGTAAAACGTGTATAGCAAACTGCACTACAGGTCAGCATCGTTGTGGACCACCTGACGAAAAATGCATTCCCTGGTATTGGAGGTAAGATGTTCATATTAAGTCGCATTTCCTTTTGCCGAGCATTTAATAGAAAAATGACAATAAGAATTGCACGCGTAGGTGCGATGGAGAAAAAGATTGTAAAGATGGTTCTGATGAGTCATCAAGCTGTCCAACGAGGATTTGTCGGCCAAGCATGTTTCAATGCGCGAATGGTAATTGTACGCTGAGCGTTACAATTTGCGACGGAGCCGACGATTGTGGTGACAAAAGCGACGAAGCTAAATGCGCACTCGAGTGCGGGGAACTCGAGTTCAAGTGTAAATCCAATGGTCGTTGCATACATGATTCCTGGAAATGCGATGGAGATGCTGATTGTAAAGATGGCAGCGATGAAGATCCTTCTATTTGTCGTAAATATTTTTATTTAATATTTTTTATCCACATTTGTTAGTTTATTTATCACAATGACATAATTCAAGGATTATCATTTTTGAGCGTTATTTTCAAGAAAAAAAGAACAAGTTTTTAGAGTTTTTATTATTAATAAAACGGTGTAACAATGATATAACTTTTAAAGTTTTTAATTGAAAAAAGAATTTTGTATCAAGAATTTTGTGTCAAAAGTCATAAAGGATTGCTTTTAAGCTTTTTATAGTAAATAAGAATTCACTGAATAAAGAACTAATAATACTTTTTTTCTATAATCGGTTATATGAAAATTTAACATTTAAAAGTGATGTTAACAAACTTAAAACAAATTAACAAATAAAGGGTATCTTTGTAATTTTATGATTTATACAAAATGTAAATTATAGGAAGTCACACACACACACACACACACACACACACACACACACACACACACACACACACACACACACATACACGCGCGCGCGCGCGCTCACTCACGTCTTCCTTTTTATAATCGTTTCTTGTTGATCGGTTACAGTAGCTTGAACTTTTGGAATATTATCAAAAATCTTTAGTCTTTCACTTATAATAAATTTCAATTATAAATTTATATTAATTTCAATTATTGGCAATGAAAGCTGGTGTTTCATCTATAATTCCGAAATGAAATGACAAAGTATTCATTGTCTGTGGGTTAACGAGAAATTAGCATGATTATGTTAGCATGAAAAAAATTGCAATTCGCAATTGCAATTTTTTTTATATTTTAAAAATTCAAGCCGCGTGACTGATTAGCAGAAGACGATTACGAAAGAGGAGTACTCAATTGCGAAGATTAACGAGAGCAGAGTGCTGTATTGATTATAAAGAACTCTATTTTGAATAAAAGATGTTCGAAATATTTTTTTCATTTTATTGTTGTTTATTTTATTGTTCTTTATTATTTTCAATTTTATCTCGAAATTTACAGATTGCGATGTACTTTTGCGATGATTTATATAATCTGTTTTACGTTTTAGACAATCGTACCTGCGATCCAAGCACCGAATTTAGTTGTAAAAATGGCAAGTGCATTCCGAAGTTATGGATGTGCGACTCTGATAATGACTGCGGTGATGATAGTGACGAGCCAGCGTATATGTGTCGCCAAAGAAATTGTACGACCGGATGGCAAAGATGTCCAGGACATGCGAATTATCGATGCATACCAAAATGGCTGTTTTGCGACGGCAAGGATGATTGCCGTGACGGTTCCGACGAACGTCCGGAAAATTGTCCGAAGTGTGATCTCAACATGGACTTTAAGTGTAACAATAATCGATGTGTACCGAAACAGTGGCTTTGCGATTTTGCTGATGATTGTGGAGATGGCAGCGACGAGGCTGGCACGATGTGTAAGGACAAGTATCGTCAATGTTCCGAGTCTGAATTCAAATGCAGAAACGGCAAATGTATCGCATCCAGATGGAGATGCGACAACGAGGACGATTGTGGCGACAACAGCGACGAGAAGCAATGCCATCAATGGACATGCAAAGTATTTAAACGCATTAATTGATTTGTAATATTATTATAATTATATATTTTAAATATAATTTGCATAAAATATATATATTTGTTGCAGAACGAAAGTTTCCAATGTGCTAGCGGACATTGCATCGCGTCGTATCTTCGTTGTGACGGTGCGCGAGACTGCCGTGATATGAGCGACGAGATCAATTGCCCACCGAGATATCCTGGAGGAAAATATTGTCCGCAATCACGATTCCAATGTAATAATAACCTTTGCGTTTCGTTGAATGACATCTGTGATGGTACCGACGACTGTGGTGACAATTCCGACGAGAGTCCCACTATGTGTGGTAAACTTCATTACCAATTCGAGTCTTTTGTGTAACGAAAATAACGTGGTAATGTTACTGTGTATGTTCTTTGTAGCAAACTTTCAGTGTGATACACACAGACGATTCCAGTGCGCCAATCACAAGTGTATTGCTAGGTATCAATTATGCGACGGGATCGACAATTGTGGCGATGGTTCTGACGAGAATAATATGACAATGTGTGTGAAGCAGACTCGTTCATGTGATCCGATTTCAGAATATACCTGTGCGAACAAGAAATGCATCGATCGTTTGAAACTTTGTGATCTCGCGGATGATTGCGAGGATTTGTCAGATGAATTGGGATGCCGTGAGTTTTATTACTATCATATGTCCTTTCATTATGTCCCATGATTAGAATCATCAGACATTGTGTTACCTTTTTCAGATCACAGTCATCATTGTTCAGATAATGACCGTGGCGGTTGTGCGCACGAGTGTCATAATCTCATTGATGGCGGTTATATTTGCGGCTGCTATCCCGGTTACATAATCTCGCAGGATAATCGGAAGCACTGTATAGACATCGACGAGTGTCAAACGGGTCAGCATCAATGCTCTCACATCTGCACGAACTTAAACGGCACATACGCCTGCTCCTGCCGCCAAGGTTTCCAATTATCAGATAGACACAGTGGTGTCTGTCGAACTAAAGATGATAATATTGTTCTGCTATTTGCTAACGGACCTGAACTCAGAGCTTATGATCTGCGCACGAGAGAAGAAATGGACGTCATAGATAATGAGAAGAGGATACAAGCCATTGATTTCGATCCTAGATCGGAATATATTTTCTGGATTGACTCGTATGATAATACTATCAAACGGTCCTATATGATAAACGCTAAAAAAGGCGAAGCAAAGATTGGACATGCGCAAGATCTCAATATGAGAAGTACATATACCTTTCAATTTTGTAATCTATTAATTATATTTCATTGAAATGATGTTTTTAGTTTTGCACAAATTTTAATCCTTCAGGTTTTAGTTAAAATTTTGATTCTTTCAATATAATCAACCACTGTTTTTGTAAATCTTTGAAACTTTAAAATTTTTAAATTTTTGCATTACGAGTGCAAAACAACTTTTAAATTTTAATATTTTTTACAATTTTTTACAATTATAGTTGTCTTTTATTTAAAAGATAGATAACATGACGTATTTTTTACTAATAATATCAATTTTTATAGCTGACTCTAGGCCAACAAGTTTAGCAATAGATTGGATATCTGGCAATTTATATTGGAGCGAAATTGATCAATCAGGAATTACTCCTCGTGGTCAAATTGTCGTGTCCAAATCGGATGGTAGATATCGGCGTAGTATTATTACATCAAATCTCGAACAACCAACAGCAGTGGTCGTTGATCCTGAACGAGGAGAGGTTATATGGGCTGACTCGGGTAATCAACCAAAGATTGAGATAGCCTGGATGGATGGTGCTAGACGTAAATCACTTGTGACAGAACGAATTGCTAGTCCTTCGTCGCTTACTATTGATTATGCTATGGAGCATACGCTTTATTGGTCCGACAGCAAATTGGACACTATTGAGGCTATTAATTTGGTTGGTACCAACAGAAGAATAGTTTTGAAGGGCAGACCACTTAGAAATCCAATAGCATTGGATGTTTTCGAGAACAACCTTTATTGGACTACTAAACAAACAGGTGAACTTATTCGACAAGATAAATTTGGCAGAGGAGTCCCGCAAACTATCATTAAGAATCTTCCTAGTCCTGGAGGTATCAGAGTCTATCATCAGCTGAGATACAATACCAGCCTCAGAGATCCATGCCATAACGATCAATGTACTCATCTGTGCGTAACAATTCCTGGCGGCCACCGTTGTCTTTGCTCAGATAGCGTTGGCCCTCTTCAACGTCTGATGAGAGATGATAATGAGAGACATTGCGATGCTACTAACGAAAGGCCTCTACCGGCGCCCAGAATATGTCGTTGCCAGAACGGCGGACGATGTCAAGAATTAGATGATAAGCTGGCATGCAATTGTCACGAAGGATTCCGCGGTGAATTCTGTGAAACGGCGGCAGTTGCCGCTCGAGCGAATGGATCTACCGCAGCTATAGTTATTCCTATAGTCATATGTTTGTTGGTGTTGTTCTGTGCTGCCGCGATTTTCATGGTTCTCAAAAAGCGACCATTGTAAGTATAACTTTCAAATGTTACAATAATTTTTTTCTTTATAAAACTGTTATTTATCATTGTTTATAGTGGCAAGCCTGGTGGCCTTGGCAGTCTCACAGGTGCTCAAAGCGTTTCCTTCCGACAAGGCAGCAATGTAGAGTTTGGTGCAGAAGCTCATGAAAGGATGGTAAGTTGCTTGCATTGAACATATCATTTTAAATTAATGGATCATGTATAAGTGTAATATATTGATAAAGTTTACTTATATCTATGCTTGTTCTAATTATTATCATATTGTCATAACTACAGGAACCTCTTGACGTGGAATACAACTTGAACGATGTTACTGTTAATAAGAATCGAGACTTCAGCAATCCCATGTACGACGCGGTAAATATGGAGAGCGGCGCTACAAACGGCACTGGCGCCGGTAATATGTACGAGGTACCGGCGGAAATGAAACCTTCTAGTATACAACACAAAGAACCCCCGCAACTGCATCTAAAAAGGAGAGAACTAGATCCTACACCCATTGATTCAGGAAAGGATACCCAACAACTGGTCGAGGAGGACAAGTCCGAGTGCTAGGGTTATAATCTCTCTCTATTTAAGAATTCCTTCAAATCTGTTGTGTTTCGAACTTGAAATGCAGGATGGAAATATTTTATGAGTTTGCGAAGAATACATAGGGACATAAACGTAAATTAGTTTACTACTTCTACGTAAACAGTGCGAATTATTTTCGTAACTGGTCGGTATTTATTAAGCTATTCGTATGAGATGTTTTTAACAGATGATGATTAATTTAAGTCTCTATCTAGTGATCCACAAATATGAGAATATTGGGATTTCTTTCTGAAAGAATAGAAGAATCAGGCAAGAAGAGATTTCTGAAAAGGAAAGAATATTATAAATAGTTATGGAGAGAAAAAAAAGAATCTTAGATGCATGAGTTCATAACAGAATTTCGACGATAAAATCTTCAAATAATTGGGTGTTTGAATTCAGAAATCTTTATGTTTTATATTATGTTTTATATTTTTTCTCGATTTTTAATAAGGATTTTAAATAAAGAGATATTTTTAAATATTTTTAACATAAGCAATTTCCTTCTCTGACAGTTATAAATTTAAAACTTTGTATATCCTTGCATCTAAGAAACTCAATGTATTTAGATTTTTAACTTGCCAAATCCTCAGATTTATGAAAATTTCTAATCATAGATTCTCATAAATCTTCAGATTCTTTGAACCAGGAATTGTGAATTGGCTTTAGAATCTTGAAATTTTGGAAATTGCGAAATGATTGTCAGACAACAAAACAATCATCAGATGAATCGATAACATCGATTTCACGGAGAGGATAGGGCGTAAGCGAATTGCAATAGGCACGATTGTGTCACTTTTTATTAGATGTGTGATTTATAAATCTTGTAAATATAATTACTAACAAAGTATAACATTCATGTTATCTATGTACCATAAAAAGCGCAACACATTCCATTCTTTTGCAAGATTGCTGCTTAAAATGTAGCGACATTACGCAGGACATTTTCAATAAGTAGAATATGTATGTATATGTGTATATGTGTATGTACGTATGTGCGCATAGTGCTCAAATTAGTGTATGAAACAAATCTTTAAAATATTTATCATATGATACATTACGTTTTCAATATTTTACAATCTGTTGTAAAATATAGGCAAATGAAATGGCAAAATTATATGAAAAAATCTTATGAAAAAGATTTATCTTTATTTTATTTAAAAAACTGAAATACAAATGTTTATGAGTTGGATAACTTCTTGAAAACTTGATAATTTAATAATTTAAGCATGTCTCGTTTGTTTCCATTGTACAGTTTGAGCATTTAGTGTACGTACAAAATTTATTATTCTCAACTGTAATACAGTGGGATCAAATTTGACTTCAATCTATAAAAATTCAAAAGTTCTCTTTCCTTCAATTTAATATATCCATTATCCGCTTTTTCTTTATGTATTATAAAACAAAGAAAGATGATAAAATTTAATATTAATAATCACTCTAATAATCACAAGATTTGAATTAAAGTTTGATGGAGTTTTCTTGGGGTTGAAAATGATCCTACTATGTACAGTCGCGAGATTGAGTTATATTAATTGACTGTTAAGGGGGGATTCTGGTCTAGAAGCTTGATTTTTAGGCTATCTTCATGAATTTTTTCTGAAAAATTCGTAAGGTCTATTCAAATCAGGGTTTCTGCTACATATTAGTATACATTTCAAGTATCTTTCAAAATTTTTTTATTGTAATATTCCAAGAAATAAGCCTGTATAATAGCCTGTATAATTATATTATAAGAATCTCTTTGGTTTTTTTGTTTCGGATGAGTCGCAATCATGCAGCGCCTTATTTTTTTCACGGTCTCACAAAAACTATTATACAGGGCTTATTTCTTGGATTACAATAAAAAAATTCTGAAAGATACTTGAAATGTGTACTAATATGTAACAGAAACCCTAATTTGAATGAGACCTTATAAATTTTTCAGAAAAAATTCATCAAGATAGCCTAAAAATCAAGCTTCTAGACCAGAATCCTCCCTTAATGCACGTACGTCCTAAACATTCTAAAAGCTGTATTCTTAGCGGAGTATTCTTATAAGGCGTGTCGTTATATAGTTTTTTATGTTGAAAAAAGTGACGTTTTCCTTGTTACGGTGAATAGAAGTTCGCAAGCTTGAAGATAAATATTTTACATGTAAATTACATTAGAATACAAAAGAATATATTTTTTAATATTTTGAACCAGATGAAGTGCTTCTATAAATTTTTGGATATTGAATATGATGTTTGATAATGATTTGTAATATGTAAAAAATGTTTGTGACATTTGAAGATTTTTTATAAATTAATAATTTAATTTAAAAAATTCTGATCAGAACCATACATATTGTTTAAATAAAATGTATCTTCTTTATTTCGATTTTACGTTTTAGTGAATGAAAAATGTTCATGTTATGAAGAATTTTGCAAAAGAGCAGGAATAGCCAACTTGGCAGTAGGCGTGCCACTAATGACACGCAAAGACACACAATTAGTGACGCGACTGAAGAACCACGCGTTGTTAAAGGATGCGTTCTATCTCTTGCATGATACGTATAGCGCATCATTTATCTTTGTTTAATATGCAGTGAATAACAAGGGATGCTTTCCATTTAGTGACACAAATCGACACAAGTATCGTTCTATCTTTCTTGATTTTCAATGATTAACAAGGACAAAATGATACTTGTGTCGACTTGTGTCACTAAATGGAAAGCACCCAAGGATAACTGATATATCATGCACATCATCCAAAAAATGCACTAAAAAAAAAATTAAAAAAACAAAAATGATAACTTTGTTAAACAAAAGAAATCTTTCCTCTTTCAATATAAAGAGGAAAGTATAAATAAGATTATGACTTTTTTTTTTCCTTTTACTTATTTTGCCTTATTCCTTTTGCCTTATTCTGGCAAATACATCAAAAATGATGATACACCAAAAATTCCAATCTATAATGGCATGATTAGATAAAAAGGTAGGTATCTCTGATATAAAGTTTTGCTAAGAATAATAGACTTTTAAAATTCTTCATAATATGATTAAAAAGTAAGATGTCAAAATAAAAAAAATAAATTTTATAGAAGATGAATATATTTATATGACTTTTGATCAGAATTTCAAGATATCGTTAATCTTCTTTATAAATTTTTAAATATTACAAAAAGCAATTATTTTGGAAATGTGCTAGAAAATTTGTTTTGCAATTTCAAAAAATTTATAGAAAACATTTAAATATTTCGAAATAATTCTTTGTTGTAAATTAAATGTTATTAGATGTTATTTTTGCGAATATTACTATGGTAGAAAGAAACATTTCTTGATGAACACACATTCGGAATATATAACATATTTTTTCGGTCGATGTGTTGTATACAGGACGTGATTCAGAACGATTACGTGGGCACTCGATGCAATCAGCTGATCGCTAGACGTGAGTATTGATGAATACATGAAACACATGCATGCATGCTTATTTCACACACACACACATACACACGCGCGCGCGCGCAACGGACAAACGGTTGTTCTGAATCATCCTGTATTTCTTTAGATTATATGAGATATTTCTACTATGCAAAAAATGGCTGAATTAAAAGGAATCGAGAATTTATTTTGTGAGATCAACTTCCTAAGCTTCGAAATTGAGATTTATTTCAACAGTTGCATATACCTTCCTATTCTTCTATCATTCCTGACGCCTAAGCATTCTGTTTTGCATTTTCTAAAGATTTTGTCTTTTCCATAAAAATGGCGAATAATAGATAAAGTCAAAGAAAACCTTTACATTTATATTAATCTACATCAAGGTACTAATTTTTTACAAATTCTTAATGATTTATAAAATAAAATAATAAAAATTATTAGTCTTATAAAAAATATCAAAAAGATATTGAGAGAATTTAAATTACATGCTAGTATTAATTATTTTAAACTCAATGCTCAGCGAGATATTCAATATAGAACGAATGTCCGTTCATTCCTTTTAATATATATATTTTTTGCATGATCAGTGAATGTAACTTTTTTTCTGCGCAATATAATATCTTTTGTATCCTGATAATTTATCCAATAATTAAATTTTCAAGTCTTACGAAAAAATTAGATATATTAAATTTGGTCCATGGAAATCTTCAAATTTTTTGTAACATTGTAATTTTGAAATAAGAAATTCTTTAGTTTTGCAAATACAATATAGTTTAACTTTGAAGAAGAAGCACAAATGTGAGTTTTTGCAAAATAATAAGTTTAGAATATAAAAATAATTATAAAAGATAATCTGTGTATTTCGATAGAAATAGAAAGATGAACGTTATGACATTGTACATATATGTTTAATGAACTAAGGGAAGAAAATTATCGAACGCTGGCCCAATTTCTCCACAAATCATCATAAAAGAATAAATAAATACATGCGCGTGTGTGTTTGTGCGTGCGTGTGCGTGTGTTTTTTTTTTGTTGCTTTCAACTTTGACCTAAGGGTAAGGTTCAGAGTGTCCTAATATTACTATAATATATCAATATTCTATGTATTTTTTTATCGAGTTGACAAAATAATAATTGTTAATATATTGTGCAAAAATATCAGATACCGTCCAAGAATAAACTATAAAATTGATAACCAGTTTTTCTTATACCCATGCAATATTAAATAAATACGTGACTGCTACCTTTACGTTTAGCCACATAAATTTCATTTTTTCATGAGCATAATATTTGTTCTTTTCTTCTAATTTTAATTATTTAATTTCCGTTCTTTGATTAAATTATTAAATCTCTAATTAAATCTTTCTTTACTTAACTTTAATTCTAATTTTGATATTTAGTTATTTAAGGATGTATGTTATACATTAAAACATTGGCAAAATGATAAAGATTTTGTCAACTTATTTTTTTCTAAATATTTGTGTGTTCTAAGTTATAGCTCTTTTAAATATTTTCTAAGTATCTTTTTCAAATATCTGTGTAAAAGCTGCTGGTTTAGAAGTGATTTAACTTTTTTTTCTATAAAGATATTTTTGTGAGAGAATGTAATCTACAAAATTAATTGCTAGCAGTGTCATTTGCCTACATTCCATTTGCCAACAGTTCATTTGCGCACAAAAATTACTACTTGCATATAGAATGTTTATAAACACTATATAAACAAAAAATAAATAATAAATATATAAATAAGGAATTTAAAGACGGAGCGACGTTTGCACACACAATACTATTTGTTACGTGCCGCGGTATTCGAGAACCCTTTCTTTCCCTTACTCGTTTTTTGTCGATTTTAAGTGTCCCGATACTAAAATAATTTTAAACGTCTTTTCCTCTTTTTTCTTCAACAAATAAGGCCCAAACAATTATTTTGACAAACTTACTTCGTAACTGATTACGAGGTTTATTACTAATCCTATTCAAACAAATAATAGCAATACATATCGATACATTTTCCAATTCTCACGTTATTTCTCTTTTAGAAAATCACTCCACTCATCATATTTTGTATCAGAACGCGTTGCATTATTGATTATTATATTTTGGGTATGTAATATAAATGTGTTTATATATGGTAGCGCTTAAGTGTACGCAATGAATGTAATAGATCCCACACAGCACCGAAAAATTTTGGAAAGCTTTCAGAAAACTGTCAATGAAATATAAAACCTTTCAAAAAAATATTTCAGACATCGGTGAGCACATCGGTGAGCACATCGCAGTACCTTATCTCTGTCTTTGTATGCACTGAAGATGACTCAAATTAGAATCGAAACGTATGTTTTATATATTTAAATTGTAATAAAGAGTGTCAATTGCGCGCCGTAAACAGCGCTGATTCTCATTTGCTCATTTATATCATATTTAATACCGAGAATCACTTCATTAATATTTAATTACTGCATATCTATATTTAATTATTGACTGGAAAATGCGTCAATTTATATTTTTTAAATTTATTCTTATAATTTTCGGCCCTTATTCCGTTGACGTAAAGAATTAAATTAAGCATCGCAAGACCGTTATCATGAACACACGCATAAAGTTTGTTAAGAAGTGTTTGGAATTTTATATTACACCTCCACATGTGTGTGAAGTTGGCGTCTCATTTCGCGGAAACTCACAAATTATTGAGAGTTCTGACTTCCTTTCGAATAGTTCTAGAGTTCCTGATAAATTAAATAAATAGTTCTGCTCATTAAAGCGAAAAAAATCGGTTCGGACAAAGTGAGACGCCAGGTTCACGCCGCGTCTCACTTTGTCCTAAATAAGTTCCGATGTCCGCCGATGCAAGATTTTGAAAGATTTATAGTTCTACAAGAGTTCTATAAAGAGTTCTGTCAAATTAAAGCAAAAAAAATTATTTAAACATAAATACAGAGTAATTATTAATGTAATAAGAGATCGAGCTAAACTACAAACAAACAACTGGGAGTTCTCGCTTAAAAATTATACTTTTCGTATAGTTCTCAACATGCAGAAGCATTTTCTAAAGAGTTCCGGGCAATTGCGATAACGTACAATTGTTAAATAAATAAATACCGTCCGAGCGTCACGTACTTAGACACATAGGTATGAGACGCTAGCCGTTATTTCAGAGTTCTAGCTTAAAAATTATATTTTTCATATAGTTCTCAATATGAAGAAGCATTTTCTAAAGAGTTCCGGGCGATTGCGATAACGTACAATTGTTAAATAAATAAATATCACCCGAGCGTCACGTACTTAGACACATAGATATGAGCTACGCTGGCCGCTATTTCGGAGTTGTGACTTAAATAATAATCTGGCTTAAATACAAAAAAAGTACAAAAACAGAAAAAAATATAAAAAAACGATATATTAATTAGATTAATAAGATACAGTAATTACCATACATTAATTTTCATATATATAAACATATAAAAAAATATAAAAATATAATGTAAAAAGAAATACATTATTTGAAAATAATGTGCATCAACATATTTCTATTACGTTTATGTATCCTTTACTTTTAGTTATATGGTAAGAATGAAGAAAAGAAATTTATTTTTAAAATTTATCACATACTTATTTTTTATTTAATTTAGGACATTTTCAACGAGTTAATAACACAAACTAGAAATTTCAAAATACATTAATAACGAAATCACAGACAGGGTTTCAGTTAATTCTCTGTAAAAAGTTCGGGCGATATTTGTTTATTTGTTTTGAAATGATATCATCATAATATATTGTAATGCTCAGAACTCTTTACAAAATGTTTTATATATGTAATATATTCATAACCTTACGAACAATATACCGGGTTAAATCAAAACTCCGAAATAGCGGCCAGCGTCTCATACTTATGTGTCTAAGTACGTGATGCACAGACGGTATTTATTTATTTAACAATCGTACGTTATTATAATTGCCCGGAACTCTTTAGAAAATGCTTCTGCATGTTGAGAACTATACGAAAAGTATAATTTTTAAGCCAGAACTCCGAGTTGTTTGTTTGTAGTTTAACTCGATCTCTTATTATATTAATAATTACTCTGTATTTATGTTGAAATAATTTTTTTTGCTTTAATTTGACAGAACTCTTTATAGAACTCTTGTAGAACTATAAATCTTTCAAAATCTTGCATCGGCGGACATCGGAACTTATTTAGGACAAAGTGAGATGCGGCGTGAACCTGGCGTCTCACTTTGTCCGAACCGATTTTTTCGCTTTAATGAGCAGAACTTGTTTAATTTATCAGGAACTCTAGAACTATTCGAAAGGAAGTCAGAACTCTCAATAATTTGTGAGTTTCCGCGAAATGAGACGCCAACTTCACACACACCACCTCCACTTACTTCCTTTTTCTTTACCTTAACTTTATCTTAACATTTAACCATCATATGAGCAAAGCCATTAAACATATGAAAGATATGCTCATCATTAGAATTGAAGAATAGAATAGAATGAATTAAAAGATGCTTACCTAACCGTAAAACAGTCACAAACTGAGATTTTCCGGTTGGAGAGGAAGATCTCACATTCCCAGAAACATATTCCATAAATTTTCATCACGCAGAATAAGTCCCTTTATCACTTTTACATACAATTAAATGATAAAAGGCATCGGAAATTTGAATGGTTAACCAAAAAACAAGAAGAAGTTAGAGACATTAAACCAGTTAAATATTTCTGTTCTCTTCCCCCCACTTCTTCTGTATTTTCACACTCTTCAATCTCTCTCTCTCTTCAATCTCTACATCTTTACACTTTCCTGCTGCTTTCTTTCATGTCTCAACATCTTCGCATTCTCCTGCCTCTTTCTCATTCTCACCAATAATACATTCACCCCTTGGTATCTCAAATTACGTTGTCTTTCTCCTATCTTAAAGATACCCTCCCCTCCCCATCTTCTCTTTGAGAGAAAGCTAGTTTCTTAATCTGTTCACCGGCTATATTCCTTAAGAAGTCCAGTGTTTGCTTCAACTTGGCGAAAATTTCGCCTTACCTTTGTACAACTCGGAAAAAATTGAATTCATTAAGAACATCGAAAATAACATAAATAACATCCAGAAGCTCTCTTTTGAAGCTTGAACTTGAGGAACAGGCTAATACTCACCATCAATAATCTCTCAATATTCTCCCTCCAAAAAATAGTATTAACGCCAGATTATCCCACCCCCCTCCCCATTAAAATCCACACAACAATTTACATGCACCCATCCTGACATCATATTCATCCGAGCAGATAAAAATAATGTCACCACGTCGCGTTAGATAAAGACAGTTACCTCACGAAGATGAAAGATATGTTACACGATACTTAGACTTATAACGTGATCACGAAGGATCCTACGACTATTACTGACAAGTTGCGAAATATTTTCAAAATCTGGAAGAACTCTAACTACATATCTGACACTCTGTACAAGCACCTCTACTGTACCGGGATTCTCTCCAGGACTTACGGGCTCCTCAACACAAACATGGATACCCCATGTCATGGATTCGAATAATTGTCTCGTGATTGATAGTTCATTTTACAATCTGGCATCCTTTTTGAACAAACTCCTCAAGAAGTATCTCAAAGCCTTCAACTTATATAGAAAATAGTTTTAAACTCGTTAACAAGTTATCTAATATACAATTGACTGATAATCACATACTTGTTTCTTTCGATGTGGTCTCTTTGTTCATCAATGTTCCTATCAATCTGTCAATTGAGTATTGCTAGGCGCTGGGGAGACATCTCAAAGAACCGCGACATCCCTAAAGATGAATTTTTAGGTGCGGTCTCGTTTGTCCTAAATTCTACCTTCTTTACGTTTGACAATGTAATTTATGAGCAAACCTTTGGAACACCGATGGGTTCCCTATTGTCTCCGATCGTAGCTGATTTAGTATTAAGAGATTTGGAGGATGTAGCGATATTAAAAGTAATAAATAGAATAAGTTCAGGTGTAGGATATTAAGTACATTTATATGTGACGACAACTGACGAGATGGAGAGAGAGAGAATTGGATGAAGAGGAGGAAAATAATGAAAGAGGAAGAGATTTCGGCGAACGGAGAGGAGATTTCTGAGTTAGAGAGCAGACGAGTCCGAACCCTGAGATTTAGTGGCGAGAGCTAGAGACCAGGCGAGTCCAAACCCTGAGATTTGGAGAGGACCAAAGAAGCGAAGCGTTACATGAGGAGAGACGAGAGGCCGGTTCTGGCATAATATCGGAGGCTTCTGCGGACACTGAGGGGAGGAGATCAGCGCTGGGAGGTGACCTGGCTGGTGACGACCGGAGGCTTAACCGGACGCCGCATCTCCCGTTTTGCCGGTGTACGAGATAAGGAGTTGGCTCTGGATCGGACGACGGAAGGTCGGATTCGTTGCTGCTCTCTCTGGCTTTCTCTCTATCGGCGAAGATCGGAATCAATCGCTTATTTATATATATATATATATATATTTCTGTAAATTGACTCGACATTATAGTGTGAAGTCCACTATTATAGTCGTCACATTCTATATGCATCTCCGCTGCCTGATATCAAAATAAAAACCGTTGTCCTAGTCGCGATCGCTCATGTACGGATAGTAATAATGTCTGTGTATTAAACTTTGTTAATAATCACTGACGCATATTTCTCAATAGCATCCACGCACCTTCATTGTCAAATCTTATCCGATCCTCAGAACTGACCGACACAAGGAGAGCATATTCGAGGGTGTTAAGGGGATCCTAAAGCGAAGGACGAATTCCGACGGCCTTCCGCTAATGCTATCTAAACGGAATTAAAGAAATGTCGGTGACAATGACAATTTAAAAAGTCGATATTATCAACAATTTAAAAAGTCTATATTATCGACATGACTAATTCCGTTTGCTGTCATATTAATTTTTATCATTTTACTAAATAAATGAAAACACATGTATATATTGTATACATGTATTGTCAATGCAGTAATCGTTCTTCACAACGTTCGCTATGTCCAATATCCTTATAAGTCAGAATACGAAGGATACACTACATATATTTTTCTCAAAGAAAACATGTATATTCGCACATACATAATGAAGCGACTTTTTGCTATGTCTATAGAAAGACATGGAACTATGTACTGTTACGTCACGAGATGGCATAGAATGGTTGATGAGTTTGAGAAAAGAAACTCTGGCGAATTCTACTTTTGGTGGATACTAAATATGGTTATATTTGAATTAGAGTTCGCGAAATTATAATTTAAGATTTTTGGTTCGCAATAAAGATAATTTCTTAAATCAATGCAAACGTAAACAGAAATATCAATAAAGAGTTATGTAAAAACAATTAACAAAGTGGGAGTAATAATAATAATAATAATAATAATAATAATAATAATAATAATAGAATAACAACAACAACAACAATAATAATAATAATAATAATAATAACAATAATAATAATAATGTCAATGGAAAATATATTATGAATCATAATGATGAATAAAACAACATTGTAATATAGGCTTAATTATATGCGGAGTAGAAAAACAAATCAGACAATATCAAATAAGAATGGGGATGATGGCTAAAAAAACATAGAGCTTCAAAGGTATACGACAAAAATTATTATTATTATATAAGTGGATAAAAGTATTAGCATTGTATATAATTTGGCGTAGGTTTAATACTAATAATATATTAATCAATCAATATAAAAAAGGAGATATCAAATAGTAATAATAATAATAATAATAATAATAATAATAATAATAATATAATGTAAATTAAAAATATAGTATAGTATTTAAGTATTACTATAAAGAGTTACACGAAAAGGTGATATAAATTTAATGTAATGTAAATTTAATTTAGAGAAACCAACCGATCAAATAATAGTAATAATAGTAATAATAATAGTAATAATAATAATCTAAATAATAATAATAATAGATGTTTACTTTAAATGGTTCAAAATAAATGATTAAACCGTGGTAAGGCAAAGGGGCAAACAAAGCATTCCTCGACTGAGCATTTTATTTTGTGCTACGATTATTTACGCGAAAATAGGAAAAGATAAAAGGAAAAGAAAGAAAGAAAAATAAAGCCAAGCTAAAAATAAACCTAATTTTTTCGGAGATATTTAATTAATACTTAATAATAAATCTTATTATTGCAAAACGAGAAGTCATTTAATTCGTTTTCATCAGTTAAATTTTCGTTGCGCAACGAAAGACTCTCCGAGTTAGACCTTCGTTGGAAAGTTTATATTAGGAATATTTGAGTGCGATAAACCTCCCCTTTAGTATAAACTAAGATCGTCGAACACTCCTTTGTCTCTTCTACAGTTACAGCATCGAGAATCGAAGAAGAGATGATTCGAGAAAAAGAAAATTATGTTATAAAATTATATTTCCAAATTATATATCTAAATATATATCCAAAAGAAAACAATAATAATAGTAATAAAATAAATTATATCTTATTGCAAGATGAAAGAAAATGAGTTCTCACTTTATTATTAATTATTTTAATAATAAAAGTTATATAAAAAAAATATATATAAAATATATATATAAAATGATAGAACTGTAAAATGATAAAAGCTATATCTCTTAATATTTAAAATTGCGCATGCATTAACCTAAGGTACTGCACCTATGTCATTTCGGATGAACGTGCGCAAGTTTTCATTTTCTGCGGACGTTACAGTATTATTGCTATTGACTAGTTATCTATGATATCTAGTACAAATATATATATAATTTTAGTAGATTTTGCGATAACATTGCACATTCTTCCAATATACATATATATATGAGTGAGTGAGTGAGTGAGTGAGTGAGTGAGTGAGTGAGTGAGTGGGTGAGTGGGTGAGTAGGTGGGTGGGTGGGTGAGTGGGTGAGTGGGTAAGTGGATGAGTGGGTGAGTGAGTGGGTGAGTGAGTGAGTGAGTGTGTGTGTGTGTGTGTGTGTGTGTGTGTGTGTGTGTGTGTGTGTGTGTGTGTGTGTGTATCCAATTGTTTACAAATAATGCATTTGTGATAATCGTCCGAATAGACGTTTCTGGCATACATTTTTGCCAGTAACATCAAACAAACACTTCTAATTATAACTTTTATCAGTACCATCCAAATAGACGCTTCTGATTTTTATTATTGGAAACATATTGTAATATGAAATATAGAATAAACTTCTTTATTCTCAGAGAACGTCATGTTACGTCGTGTCGACTACATGATTTTTCTCTTTCGAGAATCGAGAATTATTAAAATTTAATTAAATATATAGTTACCAAATCTTTATTCCGTTGAGGAAAAGAGATGCAGGAAGTAGGAAATGATAAGCACATGCGCGGTGAATCACGCGGATAACCTTTTATAATTTCGGGAAACGCGCGGGCTGCCGGTCGCGCGGTTGGAATTAATAGAATAATTTATTACTTTGTTTTTCTGGAAAACATGTGCAGTTGGTCATGTAGGCATCAACAACATAAAGAATTTACAATCATACACATCAATCATACACATATAGCGCCCCTAAAGGCACGCGGGGAGCACTACTTCATTTCATTCAATTCAGTTCAGGCCAGTCCAGATTCTTTAATAAGACAGTCGGTCTCTCCGTCACTTTGCCAGTGCGCGATTTTTCGTGTGTGAAATTGCAAGCTGGGACCTGCCTGATTGCCATCCCAATATTCTCGATTCTCAAACTCGATCTTCATCCTTAAACGAGAATTCCTACCGCCTGCTACAAGAGTAAGTCGAAATCTTTTTATTTATTAACTATTTTTTCTCTCTTCCTCAAATGGTTACGACGCGGTACGGGTTCATTTCGAGATCGCAAAACTCCGGAAACTTCACATCCAGACAGCACACAAGTTTAAAAGACGTCTAAAAGACGTCTTATAAGAAACAAGGTGACAAGGTAACGTCTTATAAGACAGCGGTGACAAGGTAACGTCGGAGACATTCGACGACCGCACGGTGCATGGAGCGTGAAAGATTACGATATTTCTATTTCCTTCTCATACGCGTCGAGAACGCGAGAGAGTACAACAATATTCTTATTCTTTACTCACAGCGTATCGATGCGAGAGAATAGGATTGTCGCGCCCAACATTCGATGTAGGCACGCTTGTAGACGGGAGGTTGCCCCAAATACTATTTCTTAATATACTGTCACACGGGACTGATCGAGGACTCGGCCTCGATATTACGGAAATGGTTGAGGACTCGGCCTCGTGTAGTACGGAAATGTTTGAGGACTCGGCCTCGTATATTATCGTACAGATCCGTGTACGCTCGTCGAGTTCGATCTTATCTGTATTCAAATGCGACCTCATATATATAGGAAAATCGGGAGTAATTCAGCCAATCACAATCCGATCCTGTGGCGGCGTTCTGTCCCTGTTGCGAGGTTCTTCGAGCCGTGAAACGCAGGCTCGACGATGTAAACAAGGGCAAGGACATAAAGAAAGCCGCGTCATGTGCATTTTCGAGACTCCGTGCGGCGGCGTCTTGTGATATAATTCTAGCCGCTATTCCATCGCAACATACTTCCCCCGTTGAGAGGGTACCGATTAAATACATCCAATCGTGAAACGTTCGTGATTCGCGACAGTCATGATCTTATGGTTCGATAGGAAGTGGACACAGACACTTCACGGTTCTCTTCATTGTTCCATTGTCGTTTTCACAGTAACGGCTCGCGTTACTCCGTCTTCGCCGGGGTGGACTTATATGACTCGTCCCAGCGCCCACTGCGTGCACGGGAGGCCCTTGTCTTTGATGAGTACAATCGCTCCGACGTCGATTTTGTTGCCGTCCTTAGTCCATTTGTGACGGATCTGGAGTTCGTTGAGATATTCTAAACTCCAACGTGCCCAGAAGTCCTGACGAACCTTGGTGATGTGTTGCCAGGTAGACAAATGATTGGCTGGGACATCAATTAGATCAAGCTCGGGCATACTGACCAACGGTCCACCGATCAAGCAATGAGCGGATGTCAGGACAAGGAGGTCATTTGGGTCTGAGGATAGAGCGGAAATAGGTCTCGAATTCAATATTCCTTCTACTTCGATAGCGAATGTGTTCAGTTCCTTAAACGTAAATAGAAGCTCACCAACAACGCGATTAAAGTGATGCTTAAACGATTTTACAGTGGCTTCCCATAATCCGCCGAAATGTGGGGCCATAGGAGAAATAAAGTGCCACGTGATGCGATGGTCTGTCGAAAATCGATTTATCATATTTTTGTATTCGTCCGAATTAAGAAGCATGTATAGTTTTCGGAATTGGTTATTGGCATTTTTGAAATTGGTTCCGTTGTCGGAGTAAATACGCGACGGAATACCCCGTCTAGCGATAAACGTGAATGATCGAGGACTCGGCCTCGATAGGAAATGGTTGAGGACTCGGCCTCATGTAGTGCGGAAATGTTTGAGGACTTGGCCTCGTGTACTCGTTTTATTATCGCACGGAATCGGAAGCAGCGGACACACGAACGCACGACTTTGCGAACCTGATTGCGACCGTCAAGTGGCCAGAATTTCTGTCTAATTGTATATAAAGTCATTTGACTACCGGCGTGGTAGTATCTTTCATGCGTTTCTCTGATGATAAGATCTGTCAAGAAATGTCGACTCGGCGATAAAATGGGATGTTTTTGTGAAAATTTTAATTCTGACATTTTGAATCGCTCTCCCACACGGATTAATCCTGCTTCGTCGATAAAAGGATTCAGAGTTGCTATATTATCTCCCTTTACCGATTGCCTCCTTGTGAGCCTTACTAGCTCGTCTGAGAAACAATCCGCTTGTATGATAGTTATTATTTTTGTTTCCGCTTCGTCTATTTCCTTAATATCCAGAGGCCCGCGATATGCATTTTTCGGTCTCATTCGTAAGCAAAATGCTATTACTCGTAATAGTTTAGAATATGATGAATATTTTTTAAAGATACTACAATCACGATTCGCCCTTATTAAGCAAACGCCCTTTTTTACCCCCGGTATCTCATCCAAGATCATAACTCTGTTGGGCCACTTGTCCTCGGACATTGCCAACCATAAAGAACCACGATTGGTTTTTCAAGATGCGTTGGGTAGCTGACTCCTTGATAGCGCGTCGGCCGGATTGTCTTCGGAATTAACGTGTCGCCAAACCTTTGGATTAGTGATCTCTTGAATCTGGGCTATGCGATTTGATACGTACGTTTTTAAAAGATGCGGCAAAGCCGCATCTTTTGGCGATCTTTAGTCAATGCAACGCGATAGTGGAGTCGCACCATAATACACTCTTAATCGGAGAGAATTCTATTGCTTGACGTACTTCGTGATAGAGTTTGGCCAGCAAAAGCGCTCCGGATAATTCAAGACGAGGTATCGTTATGGATTTCAATGGCGCGACGCGAGATTTCGCACATAATAATTTACAACATACGTTATTATATCGATCAGTCGAACGGATATATAGACAGGCGCCGCCACTAACCACTATTACTTGCGTCACAGAATCTGTGGATTTGAACATTGGTAGTCTGCGATTGTTACTTGACGATCAATAGACAGGGTCCGAATTAAGCCCATTTGAGTTGTTAATTCTATCCATGCGGTGTATATACTAGAAGGAACAGATTCGTCCCATTCTAATTTGCATTGCCACAGGGTTTGCATTAATTTTTTCGCATGTAGAATGATTGGATCGAGGAGATCTAATGGATCGTAGATCCTTGTTATTTCTGAAAGAATGTGACGTTTCGTGACTCCCTTGCTGTGTTCAACGGAACGTATGGAATAACGCAGCATGTCATTGGATGCGTACCATGACAAACCTTACCTAAGCGTTACCTAACGTATGCAACGGGTCATTTTTATCTAATATAAACCTTAGGTTTATTGCTTCGGCTGGTAAATCTTTGATAACTCGTTTATCAAAGTTCGAAGCTCATTGATGTATATTGAAACCGCCTCGCGCTAATAAGGTAGTTATGTCGTCGCGCAACGTGAGAGCTTCGGAGATTGTATCAACGCCGGTCAGTAAATCATCCACGTATAAGTGTTTTTCAAGATCTCTTGCAGCTCGAGAGTACGCATAGCCTTCGTCGGTCGCGAGTTTCTTAATTGTCCATATGGCAAGATATGGTGCTGAAGAAACGCCGAACGTTAGTATTCAGTTGAAAGGTCTTAATTTGATCGACTTGACGCCAAAGCATGCGTTGATATATCCGATCTTCCTCGTGTAATAAAATTTGTCTGTACATTTTTTCAATATCGGCGGTGAGGACGTGTTTATACATACGGAATCGCACTAGATGCGCAAATAATGGTTCCTGAATAGTAGGCCCTACCATTAATATATCATTCAATGACGAGCCAGTATTCGTTTTAGCCGACGCATCGAATACTACGCGGACCTTTATTGTGTTGCTCGAAGGCTTTTACTATTGCATGATGCGGCATATAAAACCCGTCCTCTAAAGGATCATTGACCAAAGACATCTGATTTAAATCTAAATATTCTTGTATAACATGCGAATAAGTAATTTTTAATGTCGGATCTGATTCGAGTCTCCGTTCGAGAGAGTGTGAACGTTTGAGAGATTCGTGAATCGCCGAGTCGCTTACCGCTCTTCCGAAAAGATAACCGTACCACATAGCGGCCGTTTTCATCGCGTTCGGTATTCTCTACGAAATGTGCTTCGCATTCAACATTCTCAGTGGATTTCGACACGTCCGTGTTTATTTCTTCGATTGTCCAGAAATTGGCAATTTGTTGATCTAAGTTAGTCAACCAACATGACACGCCCCTTAAACTTTTTCGTGTTGGCACTCCGCCTGCGACAACCAAGTCGCGTTTTTTGTAAATAGAGATCATGACCTTCTCGAGACAAATGGATCTGTCCGATCGAAAACATTGATAACGTTGATCCTGCCCCAATTAATATGTCAACCGGACGCGGCAAATGAAACTCTGGATCTGCTAATTGGACATTAGATGGGATTTTGACGGAATCTCGCGAAAACATTTTCAACGGAATCGAATCTGCGATTGTTGGAATCAATAAACATGTCAAAGGCTTGCTAAACTTGTTGTATACAGATTTGATAATAATTTGAACAAGTCTCTTCAATACCGTGCCCATCGAATTAATCGCGTCAATCGATAACGTGCATGATACGATAGGAAGCTCTAAACGTTTTGCGAAGTTTTCAGAAATAAAGTTAATGGTAGCACAGCTATCTAATAATGCTCGACATTTAATTAATTTGCCTTCGCGATTTCGCACAAATATCGTTGTGGTTGTCATTAATTGCGGCTCGTGTATTGGTAACGTCTCTGCGGGGTGTCGCGCGCTGGCGCATCCGTCGCCCTTTAATCATCTGTTTCTGGTTATTCCAGCGTCCCCCGCTTCGATGACTGTTGACATTGTCGGACGCTATCGAAATGCAAAAGAGTGTTATGTCTTCTTTGGCAAATAGTACAATTGCAGTACAATTGTAATAGTACAATAGTATAATTACAGATTTTCCCTTGATGGGAACGTAGACAATTATAGCACAATTTCGAACCCTTCACGATCACAACGCGCTTGGACACGTCCAGTTGTTTGAATTTGTCACATTGGAATAATGGATGTTTTTTATTCTTACATGCTACGCAATTATTTGCCGTATTCAACAAAATCTTGTTAAGAATTCGCCCCCTTTTGGCAGGAGGAAAATACTTGTTGTCGTCTCGTTTATGGTCTTCTATTCGCGATCGTTTAGATACTCGGACTGCAGTACGGTATAAAAATTCATATAATTCGTCTATCTTTGGAAACTCATCGCAATCGAGAGTTTCCTCCCATTTTTCGGCGGTAGTTTTCGGTAATTTGCCTTCTATTAAATTTACTAATATCTCAGAACTTACGGTGACGCCTAACGCGTTCAAGGATGCCATGTGCTGTTGCGCGTCATCAGCTAGCTTCGACAAGCTGTCAGTGGTTTCCTTTTCCAATGCAGGTAAATTTATCAACAAGAAAAGATGACGCGATAAATCAAAATTCGCTTTACTTCATAAGCACACTTTAACAGTTCCCATACCTTATAATAATTCGGTCCTTCAATCGATAGAATTTTTAATTTGTTAGCTGCGTCGGCATTAATGCCGATTTTAAATATTGAAGTTTTTCTACATCACTCTGTACGGGTATTTATCATAGCGAGAAATGAATTCTTGAATGACAGCCAGTTCTCATAACGGTTATCAAAACAAGGCAAAGACGCTATCGGCAGGTTCATCTGCCGCCTCGCAACGACCATCGTCCCGGAATCGCTGGAGTGAGTTGCAACGCTCGAAGTACTAGCACTCGCGGCGGGCATATTGGGATTAATTATCTCTTCGACCTTCCTCGCGAGGAAATAAATTTCTCTTGCACATTATTAAATTCGTCTCTATGATTATTGTCTGGATTTAATACTGTAAGCTCGTCGTTAAATTCCTCGTACGCGTGATAAAGACTCGTGACTCGATCCATTCGCATTTTCAATGTGGTTCTAACATATTTACTCTTTTCCACGAGATTTGTTAAGTCGGTAATTTAAGCCTTTAAAGAAGTACGTTTTTGGATAAGAAGTTTAACTCGATCCGTCATGATGTATTTGGAGAGAGACTAGGATGAAAGGAATTGTTCGATCGGCCACCAAATATATTCAAAGGTTCTACTTGCCCTCGTTAGTTCGCCCTCGCTCGCCCCGTCGAACCAATCCCGCCGTCCGCAATCTCGCCCTGCCGTAGACGTGGTTGTATTACTCGCCGAGCCTGAAGCCGTGATCATCCAGGCGCGAATTCCCAATTGTCTCACGTTGACTTGTCGTAGATGTTCACTCGTGGCAATCGCCGATGGCCGCGTCTTGCACGTCTCACAGGAGGCACCAATATGTCGCGCCCAACATTCGATGTAGGCACGCATTGCGCCCATCACGACCTCGGGAGACTCTCGCTCTTGACGGGAGGCTGTTAACCCATACGTGGTGATAGTGTACGTAGTCAGCTCCGGGTATGGCATCAGCACCAGCTGACACCCAATACGAACTTAGTTTGGACGAACCGACCTCCCTGAGTCCGCCCCCATCGCACGACTCGTACAACCAAGCAGTGCACTGCTGCTTGAACTCGGCGGTTGTGGTGACTCTGTTACCACGGACGCGCATCTGGTCGTCACACCAGACCATCTGCCTAGCCACGTACGTGGTTTCGGCAGCGGCGCACGCCGCGGGCAGAGTGCTCCGGCACAACCGCTGCAGTTGGTTATGTTTCAGTATAGGGATAAATGTTCTTAACAGAGGCATATCAAGCCTGCCACTCTGTATCGGCGCATGGAAGTAGCCAGCAGGCACATCATGGGGCAATTGCAACCACTGTCGCACCGCAGCGCGCAGCAGCACATCCATCTCCTTTAAAATCTTTGAGGTGATTAACCCTATAATCCATCGGTGATAGTACCGTGGAAGGAAACAATCCCTAAACAACCTCAGCCGCTGTTGCCTTCGTTAGCTGCCTGATGGAGTTGGCTAAAGGAGGGCTTGGAGTTGGCTTGTAGACGGGAAATTGCCCCGAATACTATTTCTTGATATATTGTTGTCACACGGGACTGATCGAGGATTCGGCCTCGATATTACGGAAATGGTTGAGGACTCGGCCTCGTGTAGTACGGAAATGTTTGAGGACTCGGCCTCGTGTACTATCGCACGGATCCGCTCGTCGAGCTCGATCTGATCTGTATTCAAATGCGACCTCATATATGTAGGAAAATCGGGAGCTGTAATTCAGCCAATCACAGCCCGATCCTGTGGCGGCGTTCTGTCCCTGTCGCGAGGTTTTTCGAGCCATGAAACGCAAGCTCAATGATGTAAACAAGGGTAAGGACATAAAGAAAACCGCGTCATGTGCATTTTCGAGACTCCGTGCGGCGGCGTCTTGTATATAATTCTAGCCGCTATTCCGTCGCAACAAGGATAATATTTCTATTCTCTTCTGCCAACCTAATATTGCTGAGCGCCGAGCGCACATGTAGTACACGCACCGGCAGAAATGATGTCCTGCGCTCGGCGCGCGGCCGCTACACATACACACAAAGCACGTACGTCCATGTCTCCGCGGAGCGCGAAAGAGATCGCGAAGCGGGGAAAAAAAATAGTGGGGGCAATTCGATGTTCCTTAACGCAAAACGCGCGATGGAGAGAGAAAGCATAATCAGATGTGATACTGATTTCGGTGTCCCTTCGCTGTCTCACACACTCGACGCTAGTGCGAGTGAGAGACCGCGGTGTCTCTATACGTCGCGTTTTTCTTTCTTCCATCTCGTTCTGATTAATTATTGATTATTTAATGATTATTTATTTATTTAATTGTTTGTTTTAATACAATTATTAACTGTTTAATTAACGAGGAATAATTCTTTTATTATATATTTTAAAAAAAGTTATGTGTAAAATTGTAACTATCATTGCATGTTTGAACATTGAATGTCTTACATCTATCTGAAGCAACGGATATTAAAAATTATTAAAAAGAATAATGAATTCGCGAAATTGTATTAATAAAATTAAATAAGGAAGATTATATTCAATAAAAATAGTTAAGAAATTAAGAAAAACAGTTGAAAAACAATTGCGGTCTTCTAGCAATAAACAAAGAAAAAAGTAACGCGCGAAAGCGACGCGCGAAAGCGACACACGGTTGATTGAGACATATAAACAATAATTCAAAAATAAGGTAAATTATATTCAATAACAAAAAGTTATTAATAAATAAAAATGTAAAAATTAAAATAAATATTTTCGAAATGAATACTATATTGTAAATTTAATTTTCTTTATTTTTGAATATAATTTCGCGAATTCATTATTTTTTTAAATAATTTTTAATATTGGCTGCTTCAGATAGATGTAAGACATTCAATGTCCAAACCCGCAATGATAGTTATAATTTTACACATAACTTTTTTTAAAATATATAATAAAAGAATTATTACGCGATAATTAATTTCCCTCTCCATCGCGCGTTTTTGCGTTAAGGATGGAACATTGAAATTGCCTCCACTATTTTTTCTTCCCGCTCCGCGATCTCTTTTGCGCTCCGCGGACGTACGCGCTTCGTGTGTATGTGTAGCGCCGAGCACAGGACACCATTCGTGCCGGTGCGTGTACGTACCTTGTCTTGCGTGTACGCCTCGGCCTATATTGCAGCGGCCGATTTCAAGAAATAAATTTATCCGAAATAAATTTGATGTACAATAAAGTACAAGAGAATGTATTATGTAATAAATTGTGTATGTAATAATGCAAAGTATAATCTTTTTCGCAAATGTCTGTATACGCATGTTTTGTTAACTATTTCAATCGTGCATACATCAGAAATATCAGAATCGAAATGATGATCGATGAAATTCTGCATTGATAGAGTGGCAATGTGTCAGACTTGCCATGCGAAAAGCCCGGGTTCGATCCCCAGCCACTCTCCGTTAAGAGATGCCATACTCCTACTTTCTTTTTTTTTTATCTTTCTTACAACATGAAATATATGACTGATGAATTTAATTAGAATAAAAAATTTTTAACACACACACACACACACACACACACACACACACACACACACACACACACACACACACCTCTACACACACACATCCACCCCACCCATCCACCCACCCACACATACACACGCGCGCGCGCACGCACACACACACACATACACACACACACACACACACACACACAAAGCAATTTTATACATGTAGAGAATGTGTGCGTGCGTGCGTGCGTGCATTCGTGCGTGCGTATGTGAAAGGCGAGCGAGTCGTGCATCAGATTTAGGTTAAGTTAGTTGTAAATAGGTTGAGATTAGACAACAGATTTCGGTTGTAGAAGATTGCTCTCCCGACAGTGTCCGGATTGGACCTATCAGAGTGGCCAGAAACAGTCTGGGTGTTGTATGGCTTCAATGTCCTCTACAATCAGCATTAAAACTATCAAATATTGGTACGATAGAACTTGGCTGGATTAAATCAGTCAAAATAGAGCTTTTACCCGCGAGACCAGTGAGATATTTCAGATGCTTTGCCAGGGGTCACACGAGACACAGATGTCCTAGTGATTCGGACAGAACTGGGCACTGCTTTAATTGCGGAGATGCCTCACATAATTCGTGCAGAAATCGTTCAAGCTGCCCAGTATGCAAAGAAAAAGGACTTCCATATAACCACAGGGCTGGAAGTAAGACATGTCCTCCAGTAGCTCCAGGCCCGCTTGTCCGGAATCTGAAGGATCATCCAGTGGTGCAGCTTTCCCGGATAAAAGTAACGCGCAGAAAGGAAATAGCTCTCAGGAAGGCTCTGCGAGCATGGAAATAGTACTTTCGGAAGAACAATCATGAAATTATTTCAAATCAACCTCAATAATTGCTCGGTAGCGCAGGATCTACTAATTCACATGCTGAAGGAGCATGGGGCTCATAATTTCGGAACCTTTTTATACTTACCGTGATAATGTCAGGTGGTTTTTATCTAAGGACAACCATTCCACGGCGGCCTTTTTTATTAATGACAGATTTCTACATAATTGGAGGTTATTTTATTCGGCTCCTGATATAGTCGCCGTTAAAGCAGACAAAATAAGCGTCATCTGCATTTATTTTTCACCCAATAGATCTATCATGGAGTTCGAAAAATTTCTAGACGAACTTTCCTGCCTCATATCTTCTCTCTCCGGATCTCAATTTTTATTGGCTGGCGACTTCAATGCCCGTTTCGAAACCTAGGATAGAGTGTCCAACCCTAGGGGAAAGGTTACTACACGAATGGGCTTGCAGCCACAACTTGTGCATAATTAACAGCCCATGTATTTACATGTACACAGGCCACAGGGGAACTCGATGGTGGATTTAACATGGTGCTCGCGAAACATGCTGGACACAATTACGAACTGGAGAATCCTGGATGAATATAATGCATCAGATCATCACACGATTGCTTTTGACTTGCGTAGCACTAGACAGGATTGCCACTCCACTTCTAAAGTCCTCTTTTCTACATGGAATTTCGACAAAGTAAATAAAGAGGATTTTCTCGCGGCTTTACACGCATGTTTTTGGCCGTTGCCGGATGAAGATAGGCTAAATTTGGACTGTATCATCAAGAAACTTTACAGGATTGTTAAAGATGTCTGTGATTTTTCGATGCCGAGAGTTATTAAAAGGGCATGCAAGAAAAAAGTGTACTGGTGGAACGATGACATCGCGGAACTTCGAACAAGATGTAAGACCCTGAGAAGGAAGTACACAAGAACTAGAGCACGCAAAAATGCCTTGGTGTGACACCCGCTGTGGATGAGCCTTAAAGCTGCGCGGAAGGAATTAAGATCGGCCATAGCGAGGACAAAGGATCGCGCCTGGAGGGAGTTATTGCAATCGATTAACGATGATCCATGGGGGCGTCCATACAAAATGGTGATGGGGAAACTGACGTCCTCGGCTCCTATCTGCGAGTCCATGGAACCTGAGTTCGTGTCGCGGGTGGTTCATCATTTGTTCCCAGCGGGTGACCAAGCGTTGGCATTGGGGACGTGTCCCAGGGTACCCATTATGGATGCGCCTGAAGTTACGATTGCGGAGCTGGATGCTGCCATTGGAAGACTGAGGAATAACGGAAAATCCCCAGGTCCGGACGGAATTATTTACAAGATACTAATCGCTGTGGTGGAATACGACAAGGAGACATTCACAAGCCTATTTACTATTTATTAAGTGTTTTCGGGAATCTTACTTCCCTGAGGAGTGGAAGACTGCCAGACTGATTTTACTACCAAAATCGAAAAACCTCTGGACTCATTCTCATCGTATCGCCCCATCTGTTTGCTGAATACCATCGGCTGATGGAAAAGATCATCTTTAACAGGCTTGCTTCTTTTCTGGAAAACGGAAACCTTTTGTCGGATTCTCAATTCGGATTCAGAACGGGCAGGTCCACAGTGGACGCGATCAAGAAGTTACTAGACATCATTGACGAATCCAACGCTCTAAATCAATTCACACTGGTAATCGATCTAGATATAAAAAATGCGTTCAATTCAATATTATGGAGCGAAATAATCCTAGCTCTGGAACGCAAAAAAGTCCCCGGTTACTTGTGCACTTTAATCAGAGCATATTTGAGCGATCGTTCGGCAATTTACTATGACAAATATGGACTATTAAACAAATTCGAGGTTACAAGAGGCGTTCCGCAGGGCTCTGTGCTTGGTCCACTATTATGGATAGTTGCGTATGACCAGGTATTACAGGAACATAACTTTATCGGATGTGAAATATTATGTTACGCGGACGACACGCTACTAGTTATCATGGACAATAATTTTAAAGATGCGACGCATAGGGCAGAGGCCTTTTCCGAGATAATTATAGGCCGAATTGAAAGTTTAAGTCTAGAAATTTCAGTGGAGAAAACAATAGCATGCATCTTCTGCAGGAAAGGCTCAGATCCTCGTCTGCCTTTACCGAATATCCAAATTCGCGACAAGTCGATCGATGTATCCACGAAAATTAAATATTTAGGCCTATTTATTGACATGCGTCTCTCGTTCAGAGACCACCTATTGTATGCAATCCCGCGTGCTAGGAGGATGACTAGCTCTCTCGGTAGGATTATGCCCAATCTGGGAGGCCTTGGGCAGGGAAGGAGGAAGCTGTATGCAAGTGTGGTGTAATCGGTGCTGTACTACGGAACTCCTATTTGGGCCGGCCGACTGAAGTACAAGTCCGGCGCGGCGAGGGAGGCTGAAGGTCTCTTGAGGTTACTAGCTACAAGGGTAATTCGGAGCTACCGATCGATTTCGTATGTGCCTTCCACTCTCCTGGCTGGGATATTTCCCTTTAGGATCAGAGCCGAGAGATTGGCAACCCTGTATGCTAGGGAAAGGGAGGATAGGATTGGCGCTGCCTCTCTCCCGATTAGATGTAAGAAGGAGCTGAGGAAGGAGGCGGACGCCAGAGTGATCGAAGCCTGGGGGATTATGCTGCGGGATCACAAACTCTCCAGCACAAGAATAAGGGAGACCCTAACCCCTGTCCTGGAGGGTTGGTTGTGTAGGGAACATGGCTCTTTATCCTTTCGAATGACTCAGCTTTTCACTGGTCACGGCTGCTTCAACGACTTCTTGGCTTGAATTGAGAGCTCCCTCGCCTTTGTGCGCACATTGCACGGCAGCTGTACGAGACGGATCACACGCTTCTTTCGTGTCGGGCTTGGTTCTGGCAGAGGTACAGTTTGTTTGAGTCTCTTGGATTTGAGCTGGGGGACATCGATCCACCTGATCTATGGAGGATTTTGGAGGCGATACTCAGTAGTGAGGAACGGTGGACAGCCCTGCATCGATTTGCAGAGGAAATAATATCTGCCAAGGAGCTGGCGGAAAGAAACAGATAAGGAATCGGTTAGGCTCATCGCATCGGACGTCGCGATCGTTAAATCTGGTCCACTTAGCATTAGGCTGTATATTTATTATTATTTATTATCTATTATCATTTATTATTTATTACTATTTATTACTATTTATTCACCTAGTTACTTACTACCTCCTTAAGACAATGGGAAGTTCTGTCGATGCATCTGTTGCCCGTTAATGGGCCATGACCAAAGGGGAGGGTCCGTGATGAGTTGTTTCGTCAACGTTCCAGGACCCTCTCCCGCTCACGGTCGGGATGAACATAGAGGAGATTTAGTGGGTAGGCGAGGCTGAGTGGTCTTTCGTCCGACGTGCCGCTCACTCGAATCCCACACTCCCCAACTGTCTTCTGTTGAGGGTCTTTCGAAAATTCCTCCTCTTTAAACAAAAAAAAAAAAGTTGTAGGTTAAGAATTAGAGAATAAGTCTGTGTAATAAGATGTCTGTGTAACTTCGAGGGGAACATAAATAAAGCATACATACATACATATATATACTAATTCATCTCTTTTTGCAATAATTGTATAAATTCAAATAATTGCATTGTTACTGATATGTCATCATAGACAATGCTAATGCTTCATTTGTTTTAAAATTCGCGCATGATGGCGCAGAGCGCATGCGCAGCTAAAGTACGTACACATATGTAGTTATAAATAAACTTTTAATTTAAAGTTTATTTATAATTTTATATATTGCTTTCTTTCATAATTGTAAAGATATGATAAATAGATATGATAAATTAACTTATGTATAACATATAACTATGACACAGTATTGCAACAGTACATAACATGTATCTGTCAAAATAGGTTATTGAAACATCTATTTCGTTTCATGGAGCACAAATGTGCAATCCATACCCCAGCCAATCAGAGTCTATTAACGTGACGAGTCTCTTTTTATAGGATCTCTAGTTTTCGGATAAGCTTCTTCTTGCGGCGGGAAAGCCCGCGCGCCGAGAAAATATGCTCTGAGATCGAACTTTGCAGTCGACGCCGCAGAAGGCAACCTATTTGGCCAGTCAGTCGGCTTATGCAGCCGAAGGATGCGGCGTGTTTCAGCCAGAAAAAAAGTAGTTAGCGCTTGAGAACGCTTCACTATCGCTGATACAACTTCTTCTCTCTATACTAGGGGAGAGCTCGGAATCGAGTGCTGAATAGGCAGATGTATTATATATTGTCTGTTGATTTCTAAATGCGAAATAATTATCTCGTCCTGCGCTGCGTCGCGGCACGCGACTCTAATTGTTTGAGTTTGCGACAGGTGCGTGGCACCCATAAGTCGCCACAGTATTAACAAAAATGGCTGCGTTCAGCAGAAAAAGCAGCAATTTGCAATTGTTGTAAAATCCTTTAATATAATTGGTTTATACATTTAGAGAGGAACTAATGGCAAAAATCAATCATATCAAAAATTTTTACAATAGTAATTGCAAACCTGCTTTCTCTGTTGAACCCAGCTAATATTACCTATCTCGTTTTGAACGAAGATCCTGCACGAAGGTCTTGCACACAAAATTCAATTCTCGTCAGAAACTCGAAGTGAAAATATCCTCGTCTTGATTCGTCAAGTGTATCATGTCTTAAATAAAAGTTCAATCTCAAGACAGTTCATTCTGTTTACTCAATTCTTTAATATCGCGTCGCGTAATATTATTGTACACAAGCCGCACTACATATGTACATGATATTATCGTTTACAACTCAATTGCTTACAAGCTCTATTGCACATAAATAAAAAATTAAGAGAAGAATATTTGCACATACGACATTGTTACACACAAATTGCATTGCACACATGATATTACTATCTATAAATTGATTAGTTATTACTATTCATACATTAAGGCATCTGATTTTTTGTCATATAGCATATTGTAACGTCAGAAGCAAAATATCAAAATATCAAATTTTCTTCTTGCAAAATATGTTAAAATAAAATATTTTTTTCGTACGTTGTCATTTATTTTTTATTCGAGTAACCTAATACAAAATTAACAAACATATTTTAAAATACATAATTTATTAAATAAATCTTAGTTTCAAAAAAATGAAGAAAATAAAAAGATTATAATAGAAAATAGAGACTTAATGACAGATAAAAATAAAAGCAATTATTAATTTAAGTCTAATTAGAGAGAGTTATATTATTTTTTATATAGGAAATGCTAGTTATTTGTATGGAGCTAAATATCAGAAATAAACCATATAGTTACCTTTAAAAATTACCGGAAAAGAAAAAATCTGAGATATAAACTAGATAATCAGAATATTGGTATTTTTTAATATGTATGCAAATATACAAGACAAAAGAAATTTAAAAGAATCTTTAAAAAATCTTTGGACATCAAAGTATAACATAATAAATGGCTATATATTTATTAGTATTTTTTAGTACTAATTTGCATTTGTTTTTTGTAATATGTATAATATGATATTATCACGTCACAATAAATGTATTCATTCCAATACAACGGATAGTTTACATCTTGTAATTGTTGTAAATACACACACACACACACACACATATGTTCACATTGCAAAATATCCCAGTGAACATTAAGGATAACTAAAAGACATCCTAATATCTTTTGGTACGTCCGAAAAGGTACAAGGAGACATCTAAAAGATATCTTATGTCCCGATATAAACATAGATTATAAACATAGATTATAATACATAGATTTGAGATATCTTTTGGATATCCTATGAGATACCTTTTACATCTTATCAGATCAGTCCTTTTAGATGTCTTTTAGATGTCAAGATAACTTTTAGAGCAATATTCATAATCAGTTTTTATATTTAAGATTGTCTTAAAATTACATTTTAACTAATAAAATAGTTGTATAAGCTTATTTAAGACGATCTTAAATATAAGAGCCAATTATGAATGCCGACCTTAGACATTCTACAGGTCATTTTTTAAACATCTTTATATGACATTCAGATAGCACAGAGTATTCAAAAAATACTTTGTTTTGAATCCCCAAATTACGAAATGTATTCCCGTCCTGAGACATCTCATTCTGGCCTTCTTGATAATGCCTTAAAGATAAATCCATAAAAGTGATGACCTAGGACATCACTTTATCATTATCATTATCATTAGAACATGATTAAAAAATCTCAAAATGTAATATTTTTATTTTATCTTGTTTATTTTATCTTGGTTTTTAGTTACAAGAAATGGTACTCAGTCCATCTATTAACGTCCATCTATTAACAGTGCCATGTACTATTCGCTGATGATTGTATTACAAATCATCTTAAAGATGTCTTTTTGATATTGTCTTAAAGGTGTAATAAAAACGTCTCCGAAAGATGTCTTAAAAAGGGTTATCTTTAAGACTTTACTAAAAGTTGTTTTACAGATGTCGGTTTTAAGACATCTTTCGGAGATCTTTTAGTATGCGTGTTTACTGGGATATAAATAGCAATTGTGTTTAAGTATGTATATACAACATGCACTAAGCATGTGTTTACTTGATGCGGATATTGGACTCGACGGAGAGGAATAAAAAGATAGACCATTTTGTTCGTGTCGTATAAACCAAACATCAAAAGGTACACAAAAATATTTTCATCTGCAAATATAAGAAAATTGTATTACTAATTGATAATAAGAATATAAGATATGTATATACACACAAATCTTTGTTTATAATATTGTTTTCAATAGATTTCATGCTTGCGATCATCTCCTCTGTTCTTCCGCTTTTTTTTTTCAGTATTCGCAGTTTAAAATAAAATAATGATAAATTACACAACAATTGTTGTGATAGCAAAATCTGCAGAGACAGAGCTTAAGCAAGGCTTGCTATCAATGTTTGATGGCAAAAATAAATTGTATGCAGAGTTTGTAATATCTGATGATGTCGACAAATTGCCGTCAAAAATATGACAAAGCCTGTGAACATGCTGTGCCAGCAGATGGATGGCAGAAGCAAATGCTATCAATCATCGCAATGGGTTTAGTAAATTAGAATAATTATTGAGACTTATTTTGTGTGTGTGTGTGTGTGTGTGTGTGTGTGTGTGTGTGTGTAATAATAAATTTAAAATTTATTATAATAAACCAAGAAAATAATATAACAAATAGTTAAAAGTTGTTTACAATATTCTTTGGATCGTGCGTTGGGATAGTCGTCACGATATAATTCGGTGCTTGCGGTTCGCGCATTTGCGGAGATTGCGAGAGCGCGGTAGCGATTGGGAGCCGAATTGATAATTATAGCGATATCGCGCGCGATTTTGGATGATCGGTGGGGCACTCGCGAGTCGACGTGCTCGTTGTCGCCTAACAACGACGGTCGTAAATCATATCGTTGTCACACTAGCTTGTCTAATTCGCGGAGAGACGAACTCTTCGGCTTATGTAAATGTTAGATATACATAGATATATTGCGCATCGGTGCGTAAAGATGACTGATGTCTGGCCGGAAGGTTTCGGAATCGCGCGGATTTCTCTGTTGTGCTTTGGGATAATAGGGGAAGCGATCGGCCGGTATAGTCTGGCGGAAGCAGATTGCTCTCACTTTCAATGATGCGTTTTTAAAAGGAGGCAATCAACCTGTATAACTCGGCGGATGCGAGTTGCTCTCATCTTCAACAATGCGCTTTTTAAAGAAGGCGATTGACGATTGGTGTAGCCCGGCGAAGGCAGATTATCCTTACCTTCAATAATGCGCTTCTTCTGAGCGGATGTTTGGGATAAGATCGAGCAACTGGATGCCAGTCACCCGGAGGGAACACCCCAACTCGTAATCTTCCTCATAGTTGCGGAAGCGGTTTTGGAAAGGAAGACGTAGTTTGTCGGGAATTTTCAGGCGACGGCGGATTTCCCTCATATCATTTTCTCAGCTTCTTCTCTAGGAGCGGAGCGCCGGATCAGCTGGGAGCGAGCGTGTGATCCGAAAGAGATCTGATTTAATAGAGGGGAGGACGGATACCGTTTTTGATACCGCTACGATCCGATATTCGGACGGATTCGGAACAGTTCGTGAGTGATAATTAAGTTGTCACCATCGCTCTAACAAGATCAGTGATCTTTTTATTTCCGGAATTTGTGGAAATTCGGAGATGCTTGGATGCTCGTTGTCATGCTCGTGTTTTGTGGCAAGAGCACGTCTCGTATTCGTATGTGCTCGTCGGCCGAGTTCGGCGGCGCGGTGTGGGACGTGTCCCATGCAAACAGCACGGCCAACTAATTGCGAGCCTAATTATGAAAAGATTAAAATGGCGCAAAGCATCTTTGTCCGATCGTCGGTCGGGTACTATTTGGCGGCAATTAGATAATCGCGGAATAATGCAGAAAAATCTGTATTATTACAAGATTTTGACAATACAAGGGTTGACACATTCTAAGCCTAATGCGGACACAGTTGGTTATAGATTTGCAGTCTGTATCTGATCGAATTTGCTAATCTGCCAGCAAATTGCTAACATTTTATTATCTGGAAAATTAAAGAAATGACATTATATTAATTAATACTAAAAGGTTTTATTGTATGAGATGTTAAATAAATTGGAATTAGTCTCAAAACAACCCAAAGTCTGTAGTTACTCTTAAGGAGCACAACACGCGTTTAGTAGTAGTTTAATGCGTGTTTTCATAAGAGTTGTTAAACTGCCCTAGCGAGCTAACGGCGAAGACGATATTTGGCCTCATAGAAACCGCCAGATAGATAAACTTCAATCAACATGCGATATGCCAAAGATTGAATACGAAGATAGGAGGGATCCTCGAGTTTCGTTAGTTTCACATTAGGATTCATCGGGTAACCCACGGGTTTCGATTCGGTCATTCGTCGAAGCGTCTCAAGAGATCTTTAATATATCCTTTCTGGTGCATGAAGATTTTGCCACTGTTTCATAAGAATTGGATTGCAAGATAATAACTAATATTTTCGAGGGCCTTGATTTCAAATTCTCGTGATAGATTCTTCCTCATCCTGTTTACGGCGTTAAGATCGCATGATATTATTAGTATATCGTCAATATAGGTGGTGATCAATAGTAAGTCCTTCTTTTAATCGTAATACAAACATGGGTCGGTGCGACAGGGAATTGCGCCATACTTTTTTAGAATCTGATTTAACTTGTTACACTAACATTTGCCTACCCGTCGAAGATTATAAAAAGATTTCTTTAACAAGCAAACGTTGGTCGATATTCATAATTTGTTCTTATATTTAAGATTATCTCAAGTATACGGTTAATTTATTGGTTGAAATGCTTTATATAAAAATTTTACAGCCTGTACCTACAAAACTGATATTCCTAGCCTAGAAGATTACATACAGAAGCAACATTGAGTTCTTAGAATTAGACTGAGACTCTTATTACGATTAGGGGAGTATCACAAAAATTTGTTTATATGTGTGTCATATGTGTGCAGAAATGTATGAATGGGTGTGTGTGTGTGTATATATATATAATATATATATATATATATATATATATATATATAATATATATATATACATATGAATATATATATATGTATACATATGAATATATATATATATATAAAATAATTCCTCGACCGATGATTCGTCGAGGTAACGATCCTTCGTGATCTCACCGTCGAACAAATTCGCGTAAACCAACAAATGCGATAATTCACATGAACAACAACAACGTGAATAATAACAATCCACGCGTTGGGCCATCGCCCGTTACCGACCGCGCCACCGAACAGGTTCACGGAATTATCGAGTCTGTTCGCTAAATTTGCGGACTCTTTGGTGAAATCATCCATGGATTCAGCTCCAGAATTCGAGTTCGGTCGATCTGCTTCTGATCCGTCCCGAATTACGGCTGAGTTAGATATATATGCTAACCTTGACGGATGATTTTGGTCTTTTCCCGGCAAGACAGCAACCAATCTGTTCTTAATAAAATGTGTCCTGATACCGTTTGCAATCTTAGGGTACTACTTAGCAAGCCTAGAAGCTTTTGGATTGCTCCTATCTTCAGAGCACGCAAGCATTTTTCACAAGCTAGGATGCTTCCCAGTTTGGCCCCTAAGGCAGACACTTACATACGAAATCCATCGCTGATAGGCGACAGAATAGGGGACTATCTATCTCCGAGCCACAGTTAATCCAAGTCCTATTCCAAATTATAAAACCATCCAGACGATAAACAACGCGACAGACGAATAGCTAATCGGCAACGCGTCAAACACCGCGACCTGCGCACCTCTTACGTCGCAAGCCTACGATCGCGACACGTCGAATTCCCGGCAACCAGGCCGCAAACCGGGCTATTGTACGATTTTGAGAATTCGCGGATATTTTCGACTAATAACGCCGAGATTCCGAGATTATCAAAATCCGTGTTTATATTGTAAATAACAATTGAGTGAAATAAGATTATAAAAACCTAGTCAGCAGATTTAATAATTTTTTATCTTGGCATTAAAATTCATTGTATATATAAAATCTTATATTTTATTTTTTCTTCACCTAACACACTCTCTCTTCCTAGCAACGACTATACGCTATCTCGCGAGAACGAACGACCATTCTAATTTACATTATTTTATAATAATATTGTTACGACCGAGTGGAGTTCCGCTCGTCGTTGCCCCCGAAAATCAATACTTTTAAGAGAAGATCGTTCTTTGCTAATATAACGCAATATTCTTGACAACGCTGTTCTATGTTATTGTTTTACGCGGAGATTCGAGGTGAATGGACGTGTGTCCGCGGCGTTTTAATTGTTCATTTGTTTTAATAAAATTCCGATATTTTGTAAAAAAGTGTTATTATTTCGTGTGCGACTTTCCTGCGTAACGTAATTTAAGACCGCTGCGAGGACAATAATATTATATAATAGTGTTGTGGCCATATTATGATATTACGTCTTTCTATCTTATATTTGTATTCATGATAATTCTTGGCATAGCAACAGATACTACGGAAATGCTGGCCGGAAATGCAAGTACGCAAAAGCAAGTCTACAAATTCCAAAGCAAAGCGCGAACAAAGAACACGCGCTGTTTTGACTATGTATGATCCGATTTAGAGTTATAACGCGATAAAACGCGACACTACTATAATAAATACTATAAAAACAATTGCTAAATCGTCGAGAGCGGGCAATCACGATAGTAACAGAGCAGTTGTACTATGTAACGGACAATCATTATCGAGATTTACACGAAATATTGTTAAGAAGCCATACTAATAAACTAGCTACTCATAAAAAATGAGTAATAATATTTCACCAGAAGAATCTTCCACCAATGATTTTGTTCTACCTCTTTAGGCTCGGCGACCCCGACATTTCTTAAATTCAATCTTGTAACCCATCCGAGCTACAACAATATAGTAATTTATATAGTAATTTTACACATACACACACGCACAGGCACAGCCGCACTTGCGCACGCACGCGTATGCACACGCGCACGCGTACGCACACGCACGCGTACGCACACACACACACACACACACACACACACACACACACACACACACACACACACACACACACACACACACACACACACACACACATACCAAAATTAAAAAATAATGAATTTAAAAAAATAATGAATTCGCGAAATTTTTTATTATTTTTTAAAATAATTTTTAATATCGGCTGCTTCAGATAGATGTAAGACATTCAATGTCCAAACATTGTGACATTCAGTCCAAACCCGTAATAATAGTTATAATTTTACACATAACTTTTTTAAAAATATATAATAAAAGAATTATTACGCGATAATTAAACAATTAATAATCATATTAAAACAATTAATAATCATATTAAAACAATAAATAAATAAATAAATAATCATAAATAATCAATAATTAATCAGAACGAGATGGAAGAAAGAAAAACGCGATGTATAGAGATACTGCGGTCTCTCACTCGCTAGCGTCGAATGTGTGAGACAGCGAAGGGACACCGAAATCAATATCACGTCCGATTATGCTTTCTCTCTCAATCGTGCGTCTTGCGTTAAGAATGCAACATCGAATTGCCCTCACTCTTTTTTCCCTTCGCTCCGCGTTTCCTTCACACTCCGCGAAAACACGGACGTACGCGCTTCGTGTGTATGTGTAGCAGCCGCGCGCCGAGCGCAGGACACCATTCCTGTCAGTGCGTGTACATCAAGTAATAAATTAATTCAAATATTAAAAATTTTTAATTCATATGATCTATATTTACAATACTTACAAATGAAACGAGTTTTTTTTTATTTGTAATATTTCCATCTCTAGCTCTTCGATATTTCTTTTATTATGTCGATTTTTACATTAAATAAACGCAAAAAACTCCCCAGGAAAACATTATGACGTCTTAGTGTCGGTCCACAATAAGTATTTAATCTTTAAGCCGTAAGAAATTGACTAATCATAGTCGAGTATTCTTTTCATATTCGATTATAATTGGTCAATTTCTTACTTCTTAAAGCTTAAATCACCTATTGTGGACCGACACTTAAGGAGATTCTAAAGCGAAGAACGAACTCCGACAGCCGTCTATTAATGCCATCTAAACGGAATTAAAGAAATGTCGGTAACGATCGACAATTTAAAAAATCGATATTATCGACAATTTAAAAAGTCTATATTATCGACATGACTAATTCCGTTTACTCATATTAATTTTTACTTTATCATTTTACTAAATAAATGAAAACATATGTATATATTGTATACATGTATTGTCAATGCATAATCATTCTTCATGACGTTCGCTATGTCCAATATCCTTATAGGTCCTTATAGGTCAGGATACGAAGGACACTACATGTATTTTTCTCAAAGAGAACGTGTATATATTGCACATACGTAGTGAAGCGACTCTTTGCTATAGAAAGACATGGAACTATTTGTACTATTGTTATTGACTAGTTGTCTATGATATCTAGTAATATATATATATATATATATATATATATATATAAATAATATATATATAATTTTATTAGATTTTGCGATAACATTACATATTCTTCCACCACACACACACACACACACACACACACACACACACACACACACACACACACACACACACACACACGCACGCACGCACGCACGCACGCACGCACGCACGCACGCACGCACGCACGCACGCACGCACGCACGCACGCACGCACGCACATGCACGCATGCACGTATATATACATTACATATTAGATTTATATATGTAATTTTAGAAAATGAGTGGTGTGTGTGTGTGTGTGTGTGTGTGTGTGTGTGTGTGTGTGTGTGTGTGTGTGTGTGTGTGTAAGTATTTTTCCAATTGTTTACAAATAATGCATTAGTAATAATCAGTATCATCCGGGCATACATTTTTGCCAGTAACGTCAAACAAACGCTTCTAATTATAATTTTTATCACCAAATAGACGCTTCTGATTTTTATTATTCGAATCATACTGTAATATGAAATATAGAATGGATTTCTTTATTCTTATGAAAATGCAATTGATATTTTTTTTCTTGTTTTTCTGATTATTTACAAATTATTTATTTGTAATTACCAGTATCGTCAGAACAGACGCTTCTGATTATAATTTTTATCAGTACCATCCAAATAGACGCTTCTGATTTTTATTATTCGAATCATACTATTATATGAAATATAGAATGAACTTCTTCATTCATGAGAGTGCAATTGATAATTTCTTTCTTGTCTCTCTGATTGTTTACAAATAATTTATTTGTAATAACCAGTACTATCAATAATTTATTTATTGTAATAACCAGTACTATCAGAACTGACGCTTCTGGCATTCATTTTATTTTGCAAGTACCGTCAAAACAGATGCTGTAAGATTTAAGGTTCAGACAGATCAGGGATCAGGATTAGTGAACGGATTTATATTCAATAAATGTTCTCTTGATTTGTATAGCAAAACAACGTAACAAAGTCTTTATTTAATTACTTGCGCACACGCAAAATACATTCAAGTCGATAGTTATACGCAGACGATAACTGAGACTCGGTCGACAGACGTGTAACGGTTTCAATCACCGGTTTATCCTATCACGAATTCGATCCGAACTTTTTACTATTTGACTCCGATCGGCTCCGGATTTCCAAGTATCCACGAGAAGCCGAGCGCCCGATACACCGGAGTCGAGCTCCGTTTTTCACTTGCTCCGGATCACCTGACCGTGACGTCCCACGGAGCTCCGCTAGCGCCGATATTGTCGGAGACGGACATCAACATACTCGGTGTCTTTTAATTTCTTACAATGCTTCTGATTATAATTTTTATCAGTATCGTCCAAATAGACGCTTCTGATATTGACGAAACACTTTTCATCATTGCACTAATTATAAGAATATAATTGTGGATAAAATAGTTATGAAAAAAGTGCTTTCTTCCGAGCTTCGTGTCACGCTCTGTCTCGATTCTAATTGTTTTGATCATACCGCGGCGGGTTCACGTGTCGAGGCACGCACACAAAAGACGAGACATGTACATGTGCGCTCGGCAACGTTGAATTGGCCGAAGAGAATAGAAATATCATCCTACTCTCTCGCACCGAAGCGCCGTGAGTAGAGAATAGGAATATCGTTGTACTCTCTCGCGCTCGCGACGTGTATGAGAAGGAAATAAAAGTATTATTGTACTCTTTCGCGTAGTATGCGCCGTGCGATGATCCAGCGTCTTTTGATTATCGTTCATTACTGCTAATGTAGTATAGCGAAAGAATTAAAAAAAATAAACAGACATTAATAATGCATGAAGAGAAACGAAAATCGTTATATATAATTGTATATAATTTTATGTATAAAAATTATAATGGTGTAATAAATAAGAATGTCTATGAAATTATTTTCTCAGTATAAATGTATAATATAATATATATTTCGAAAATCTTTAAGAAATTCACAATTTTGAGTAATTACAAATTCGACAAGACATTTATTGAACGATAAATGAAATAATCAAATTATATTATTTCTTCTTTCTCTCTCCTTTTTGTTCGATATAAGCAAAAATATGCGCAACATGTTAAATTTATAGTTAATTATCTGAAATATAAATTTTCCATTTCTAAGAGTCGAAATATATACAATAAGATTGTAATAAGAAAATAATTTCGTACTTATTCTCACTCATTTATTAGACTGTTCAGTTATTATAATTTTATAAAATTATATAACAGGTCATTATGAGTATGACAAGTAAAGCATATAACAATTTTTTAATTCATACATTATTTTCATATCTGCTTACTTTTTTTAATTCATACTATATACATCAACAATAACAAGCGGTGACCAGGTAAGGTCGAAGATGACTGCACGGTGCATGAAGCGAGTACGATAATATTTTTGTTTCCTTCTCATACGTGTCGAGAGCGCGAGAGAGTACAACGATATTCCTATTCTTTACTCACAGCGCATTGGTGCGAGAGAGGATGATTTCTGTTCTCTTCTGCCAACTCAATGTTGCCGAGCGCCGAGCGCACATGTACGTGCCTCGTCTTGCGTGCGTATGCCTCGCAGCGGCCGATTTCGAGAAATAAATTTATCCGAAATAAATTTGATGTGCGATAATAAACAAGAGAATGAATTGTAAAAATATGTAATAATATATAAATAATATGTAAATATGTAATAAATTGTGTATGTAACAATGCAATAAAGTATAGTCCTTTTTGCAAATGTTTATGCACGTTTTGTTAACTATTTCAATCGTGCATACATCAAAAATATCAGAATCAAAATGATAGTCAACGGAATTCTGCATTGATATTTACATTTTAATAATATTTTATTATAAATATTATTATATGTATATATATATATATATATAAAATTATATATTATTATTGAACGTTACAAATATATAATATATTATATTATATTAATAATATACATATATACATATATATATATATATATATATATATATATTACATATATATATATATATTTGTAACGTCCAATTATATATAAATTGTTCATATTTTTAAAGATACACCCGCACCATGATAAAAATTCACAAATATACAGCTCTATATATATATATATATATATATCATAACGTTTTTATTTTGCAAATAAAATGTTATTAAAAATTTTTTTATTCTAATTAAATTTTTCAGACATCAGTCATATATTTCATGTTATAAGAAAGATAAAAAAAAAAAGAAAGTAGGAGTAGATAGCATCTCCTAATGTAGAGTGGCTGGGGATCGAACCTGAGCTCTTCGCATGGCAACTCTGACACATTGCCTCTGTACCAATGCAGAATTTCGTTGATTATTGTTTTGATATTTTTGATGTATGCATGATTGAAATAGTTAATAAAACGTGCATATAGGTATTTGCGAAAAGAACTATATTGCATTGTTGCATTATTGCATTGTTTACATATACAATTTATTTCATAATTCATTCTCTTGTTTACTATCGCACATCAAATTTATTTCGGATAAATTTATTTCTCGAAATCGACCGTTGTAATATAGGACCGATGCGTATACACACACACACATACACATACACAGTAAAAAAGAGAATAAATTATGTAATAAATTGTGTGTGTAATAATATAATAAAGTATACTCCTTTTCGCAAATATGTCTGTTGCACGTTTTGTTAATTATTTCAATTATGTATACGATAAAAATATCAGAATCGAAACGATATCAACGAAGTTCTACGTTGGTAGAACTTCATAGTGCAATGTATGAGACTTTCTGTGTGAAAAGCTGGAGTTTGATCCTCAGCCACTTTCCATTAAGAGATACGCTATTTGCTCATACCTTCTTTTTTATCTTACAATATAAAATATACGATTAATGTCTGACAAATTTAATTAGAATAAAAAATTTTTAATTACTTTTTATTTTATTTGCAAAATAAAAACGTTATAGCGCTGTATATTTGTGAATTTTTATTATAGTATGGGTATATTTTTAAAAATATGAACAATTTATATATCATTGGACATTACAAATATATAATGTAATATATTTGTACATTATTTATATAAATATATATATATATATATTTAATATATATAAATTATATATATTTATATATATAAATATATATAAATATATATAAATATATATATATATATTTAATATATATATATAAATATATATAAATATTATAAATATATTTTACATATTTGTAAATTTTACACCCGCACCATGATAAAAATTCACAAATATACAGCGCCATAACGTTTTTATTTTGCAAATAAAATGTTATTAAAAATTTTTTATTCTTAATTAAATTTTTCAGACATCAGTCATATATTTTATGTAGTTTATTATAAGAAAGATAAAAAAAAAGGAGGTATGAGCGGATAGCATAATCTCCTACGGAGAGTGACTGGGGATCGAATCCGAGCTTTTCGCATGACAAGTCTCATACGTTGCCACTCTACCAACACAAAACTTCGTCGATTACCGTTTCGATTCTGATATTTTTATTGTATACATGATTGAAATAGTTAACAAAACGTATGACAGATATATTTGCGAAAATTTCTAAGTTACAATTTGTATATTTGTATGTTATGCAAGGTAGAAACATGATGTCTTATTTCGACGAATATAAAAGTTTTGCAGCTTTGTATGTACAAAATGATACAGTTCCGCACTTCGAATTAGTTTAAAGAACAATACTGAGCTTGTAAAATTACAATCAAAAGCCTAACAAAAAAGATCTAAGCATCAACAGTATGCGTATAATTGTTTCTCATTTCGACGACATCGTCCGTCTTTCTTTTCGTGTACTCATCCTTGTCTTTCATCAGATTGCAACGTAATTTTAGTAGATGGCGTTGCAATCTTATTTTAATTGCCTGAAAGGATTTTGCAATCTCAAGCCAATAAAAAGTTCTTTGGTGCTGTAATGTGTCGATAATTCCTGTCACTAGGATCCCCTTAAAGACGTCTAAAAGACGTCTTAAATATTATAAGACGTTTTATTAAATCATATAAAAGACATTTTTAAAACGTCTTTAAAACGTCTTATGACATCTTATCACGCGATTTATGACGTCTTTGGGATGTTTTAAAGACGTCTTATTTTTCAATAAATGTCATTTTTTAGACATCTTTGAGACGTTGATTTTTTGGACATTCTATAATGATATAAAAATTAATTATACGGGAAGTATTGACAAGACGAAGAATGCGAGGCAGAATTTGGAATTACTTAATAAATTAGTACATCATTAATATAATAGTTACAACTTTGATTTATCTATTGTAATCAGAAATCAATTTTGTCATTAGAAATGTTGTGTAGATATTAAATCATTGATATATCGATTTATCAAGTAATTCCAGCTTCTGTCTCGTATTCTTCCTCTTGTCAATACGTTTCCGAATAGTTTTATCTCTTTGCGTTCTTGTATATTATTAAGTTGTTGGAAAAGAGTAGGTATACTAGACCGGTTCTAACCCAGATCCTCCGAGGGGGGTGTGGGTGTGCGGGGGGAACGGACGGCGCGGGGAAAAGGGGAGGGGGAAGTCCGAGGCGGCGATCCTTTGAACTGAGCCGCGGGGGGGGGGGATAGATAAGATAGTAGGTGAAGGGGATATAAACAAATAGATAAACAAATAGATAAACAAGAAGATAAATATATAGATAAATAAATAGAAAATTGTGACTCGAAGGACATGACGTCACGAGGGGGGGGAGGGTAGTGAAGAAAGACGAGGTGAGATAAACAAATAGGATAAGATAGCAAGGCGATATAAATAAAATGGGCGGCGAAGATGATATAAAAAATTGCGCGTGGACATGACGTCAGAGGGGGAGGGGGAAGGGGGGGGGTCGCCGCCGCCGCCGCCGCCGCCGCCGCCGCCGAGTAAAAAAATAAATATCTCTCTCTTTCGTATTATCTCTTCCGTTGCGGCTCTCTCTCTTATGGCAAATGTTATTTTTTTCTAATTATTTTATGGTGGGGAAGAAAGAAATGAAAGAAATATATGTTTTTTGCATATTATATATGTTTATATATATGTTTATATGTGTTGTAAAAAAGAAGATTTTTTTTTACAGAAGAGTATAAAAATATGTTTTAACAATTTGTGTTTTGGATGACGGGGAAAAAGAATAAAAAAAACATAATTCGTATATCATATTTATTTTATTCATGGTTATCTGACCACCAATTAAATAATTTGAATACATTTTGTAATGCGCAATTAGTATAGTGATATCCGCATCGCATAGTATTATCAGTGTCCAGATTGTTTAGAGAATCTACGTCTTCGTAATCAGCATCCAGAGTCTCGATGTACACGCGCTTATCGTCCAGAAACAAATTCCACAGCCATTGTCGTTTTTCGTGTCCCTTGACATATACGACAGCATCGCTGTCATCGTCGTCGTCGTCGTCGTCGTCGGCGTCTTCTTCTTCCGTTCCATGCACAGCCTTTGTAATCAAACTCTTAGCTTTGCTGTATGGAATCGTTCCGTCGTCCCATCGTAGTCTATGGTGATGACGTATCACCCAACGTGCGCGAGACTTGTCGGCACTTGCGAGGAAATGCCATGGTATAGGGCTTGCGAAAATATAGTGAGAGAGAACAGTCCGTTTTCTGAGAGCGGCAAACTCCTTTACAACAAACTGTCCTCCAACGAGAAAACCTTGCAGGTCTACGAACGTTGGCACGACCATGACGAGCAATTTTTCGAGACTGCGGTCGATTTCGATGTATCGTAGATTTTATTGTCTCTCTCTCATGTGCCAGCGATGCTCTTAGGTGATCTTGCGTACAACATTGGTCAACGGATTGTAGTGAACCACGCGATCGTGTATAATGAGACAGTACGCGGTGGTATTCATCGGTACGTTCTCCTTAGTCTCAAATTCCAATCTCACGTCCACGGTTGCGCTCTTGACCGATTCGTTTTGTCGAGAACAATCGATGATTACGAATGGACCGTTATGTAGAAAAGACGTGACGGTGAGACTCGGCTCGAGATACTCGTATCCGTAGTAACCCTTGCAGAAACGCGCATACGTTTCATACAACACGGACCATCTGTTTTTGTCGAAATCAAGATGCATATCGTCGTACGGATAACATTCCGAGTTCAGATAGAGTTTCACGTTGGTTAAGTTGCAGTCGTCGAATCGGCTCGTGTCCTCAGCCATGACATTTTTGCGACCTGTTTGCAGAGCAAAGATGACGTATCGCGGTTTCTCGAGCTGAGTAGCGGTCTTGATGGCCCACGAATGCTTGGTTGTACGCTGTAACAGCGGAAACTCGTACAGATCCCACGAGCGAAAAGCCATGCTCAAGTATCGTCCGCTCTCCAAAGTGCGCAGCATCGATAGTTTTTTTATCTCACTCAATAACACGTGCGGCATTCGCCATTGTATCTTGAATAAGTCGATCACGGGATCCAACGCCGAATTTCCCATCAGGCAATTGTTGTCGTTACGAGATCGTATCAAGATCAATTCGTGACGAGCGTTGATTATCACGCGTCTGTAATCCTCGCAAAATCCCAACAGTGCGTAGAGAGGTACGCAAAAGTTAAAATATCCATTCGCGCTGGTATGCGCATCCCAACCGGCATTCCTCAGAATCACGCTTCTGTCGGATGATGTCGTTACGTAATGTTTGAGCGTGCTGGTTACGCCCACGTTTCTGTTACGATCAATCTCCACACCATCAAGCTCGTATCGAATCTCATCGAACAGGAACGCGACAAAATTATTTCCCAGCACCACATCAGATCCCTCGACAACTCTGTTCTTCGTTAGTTTTCCCTCGATATATAGAAAGCTTTCGTACGGCAATGTGTACAGATCCTGTTGCTGTATAGGTATTCTTATCTCATCGCTGTACCCGAACGTCGTATTGGCGAACGGGTTGTACGCATGAGTCTCAATCTTGACGATGCGATCGTCGAAGATTGGCTCGTCTTCGATGTTTAGGATATCAATCATTTCATAAGTTGCGCACCGCGAATCCTAAAGCTTGTAAAAATTTAACGTTCGACGCGTTAAGTTTCTTCCTCTTCTTGACGCAGCCGGATGAGCGAATATTGTCGATCGATGTTTTCTTTGTAAAACAAGATGCGTTATCTCTCTGCGTATGCTTCGCTTCGTTCAACACGAGCATCTCAAATGTCACGCTCGCGTTATCGCTGTCGCCGTCGTACGTGCAATCTGACGGTGATCTCTTCTCCTCTGAAATCGTCCGTTCTGGTCAACAATGCGTATCGTTAGCTCCGTAATGCTCCGTACGATGACTGGCAGGTAAATGATCTGCATCGGCCTTTCCGATATCTTATAGCCTGGCGGCACGCTCGGTGAAAATTCGTGTATCGTGTGCACACTTTTGTCGTTGCTGTATGCGCCCGCGGTCACGTTGCACTCTACACGGATAATGTTTATGTTCATTATGTTGATCGACACGTCCGATTCGTGCCACCTTCGCGGTTGCAGTATACGCCTCGAGAAACCCAGCAGCGAGCCAATGTTACGAGGCTTGTTAAAGTTTATTCTGTAGGCGCATTTAATCTCACACCTCATCGTGTTGTAATTTGCGCGGAGCACTATCGGGTATTCTCCAATCTCGTCATCGCCGCGCGCGGTGTCACCAGCGTTACCCTCGGGCGCGTCGCGTGGCGGACGTTTCCGTAAAATCTCACGTTTCAAAAATTCATTTATGGCATGCAGTTCATACGACCCCTCGGGAATCGTAATTTCTGCATCGTCTTTGCCAAAATAAAATGTATTGTTCGAAGCGTTTACATTCGGTATCGTGTGATAAGTCTCCAAAATTGTTAGACCAAGCTCGTAGTCATCGTCGCTCAAATCTATGGCTGGAGAATAATTTGTCGCGAGAACGCTGCTCTTCCCGCTCAGCGTAAGCGTCAGCGACATGATGGAAAAAGCGTTCGACGAATACTGAGACGCCGCGACATTTTGTCGGACTTTATAAATTCACGCGCGTCGACCGTTTTGGAGAAGAAACCACAAGCACAGCTGTCCGCAGACGCTCTGATCGTACGTCTGATAGGACGTTCGATTGTACTCTATCGTAGCATCGTCTCCGAAATATCGTATCAGTTCCTTGGGCGGTCGAAGATTACCAAAACTGTCAAAGTACACAACGCGATTGTTTCTCTTTGCGTACGCTACCCAATGAGTACCGGGGCCCGTCGTGTCGTCCAGATTTACGATACCATTTTCATTTCGACGCGCGCCGCTAATCGGTAATGCGTCACGCATGAAAACACCTCTAAAGTACGGTACGCGCATACGCTTCGCCAGCTGGTCCAATTGTACATTGGTGGTTACACCCGTAGGTATTTTTATCGTCTCTTTGACGTTTTTTTTTCTTTTTTCGCTGTTACGCCTCGTCCGCCTTTGTACGGAGCGAGATACAGTCCTCGTCCGTATTTGTACGGAGCGAGATACAGTCCCTGTCCGCGCGTTTCCATCGCGCGACGTTGCAGTTCCTCGAGTGGACGTTGCGCGACTTTCCTGTCGTTTATCGCTTTCGCCACGCTGGCCACTCCGCCGATTAAGGACCCGAGAGCGCCCAAAATTGGCAAAATCGCTAACACACCACCTCGTTTCGCCGTTGGAAGTATTCGTTTCTTTTTTTTGCCGGATTTTTTCTTCGCCTTCATACCCATGCCGATCTTGGTCTTGGCTTTCATCGCTGCCCAAACAGCTGCAGCTGCAGCTTTCTCAGAGCCGAATCTCTCGCGATGACGCGTCCTAAGGCTTTATCGGCGAGTACCTTGTCCGCCGCGTGTCTGTCGGTGAGATCGTTGCTCTGAGAATACGCAATGTCGTGTTCACGGCACGCCGCGTCCAGTGGATTTATGCCCGTTTCACCTCTGGCTAATCGCTTTTTCAGCCGAGTACCCGGACCGCAAAACTGATAGCCGGGGATATGTAGTTCGAAAGGAAGCGCGTTTATCGCTCGATTGAGCAGACCTCCAATGTAGCCTTCGTTTGACGCTGTTGCTGGCATAGGCCACAATCCTTTATCTTCGGTGCAGGACCGTCTATATGATCTCGATCCGACGATTGATTATAATGCTCGACGCAGCGACGATAGATTTGAACTTCCAAATCCGCCTTTATATACTCCGGAAGCTTGTCCCACACGTGATCGATATAATTACCGCACACGCGTAACAGTACGACCTTCGGTATATTGCAACTGCTCAGCGCTCAAATCCCGAATATCGGAGGGATGCGACAGCGCGAGATACATTTTTGCTACTGAGCGATTCGTGGTTTCGCGCGCCTATAAATAGGCGTTCGATCGAAGCCTAGATAACGCAGTGCGAACATGAAATTTGTACGGCAGCCGCTGACGATACGCGTCGCGAACTGTGACGAGAGAGCGCGAATGATGGGAGACATCGCGACGGAGCGCAAGCACGGTGAAATGTTACCGAGTACTATACGCGCCATCATTTGCGGACCGTCGAATTGTGGTAAAACCAACGTTCTCATAAGCTTGCTCGAGAGTCCGCACGGTGTACGTTTCGAGAACGTGTACGTATACTCGAAATCGCTGCAACAACCGAAATATCGATACTTGGAAAATTTATTAACATCGATAGAAGAAATCGGCTACTTTACGTTCTCCAACAACAGTGACGTCATTCCACCGAGCGAGGCACGTCCCAATTCGATCTTCGTCTTCGACGACGTTGCGTGCGATAAGCAAGATGCTGTGAGAGAATACGTTTCGATGGGCCGCCACTCGAACATCGATTGCTTCTATCTCTGTCAGACGTACGCGAAGATACCTAGACATCTGATACGCGACAATGCGAACCTGCTGATTCTGTTCAAACAGGATGGTACCAACTTGAAACATGTTTACAACGATCACGTGAATACCGACATGTCATACGATGAATTCTGTGCGTTATGCCGCGATTGTTGGCAGCGCGAGTATGGATTTCTAGTGATAGATAAGGACAGTCCGCTTATCAATGGGCGATACAGAAAGGAATTTAATACGTTCGCGGTACCGTAACGTGGTTAATCGATGTCGATACGTGGAGCAGGCAACATGGATAACACCAAAGATCGCGAGAAAATAGCGAAACAGATTGCGAAAACGAGTGATTCGATTCGCAAAAAATATCGCGCTTTAAAAATTGGTAAAATAGCTGAAGATACAGCGTTGGAGAAACGCTTCAAGCCCATCGTCGAACCTCTAAAACAGATTGTTGAAAAAACCGAGGAATCTCAATCGATTGAAAGAGAAGCAAAGGATCTCGGTATTAAGAAAAAACAAAAACGTGAAGACAGCGATGACGACAACGATAACGATATTACTACTACTGACAAGGATTCATATTGGACGGATGTTGGATGGTTGAAATTAACGCCGCAGTCTAAAAAACGACGTACAACGAAAGAATTGAAAGCCGCGTCAGATTCACTCGTGTTCGATACGATTACACCGATACAACCATCGAAAGATCTACCGAAAGAACTACCGCTGTTCCTGCAAAAGGAAGATGTTTTCGAAACAAAAGACACCAGTGAACCGTCATTCGAAACAACCATCAAACAGAGTCTTCAAACGCAACAAGGTCGAGAAGCGTTGCATAATCAGCTGGGACCATTAGGGCAAAAGTACGTAAGCCCTCTTCTCGATGATAATGGAAAAAACGATACATTTGATCGCGTATACGGTGTTTATTTCGATAAAAACAGTGGTGCGATGCTTGGTGACAAGAAATTTGACGTTGACAAAAATGACTCCATAATCATAGACAATGTGAGATACAATGGTACACCAGGATTGTACGAATTGATCTTCAAGAGACTTCCCGATGACGCGGTTTTTACCGAGGATGATAAACAAACGTATAAAAGTATATTGTTAACAACAAATGCTCACAGACGTGGTCACAGAGCCCATAATCCCATCAAGGGCAATAGGGGATCCAAGTATATTAACATCATCGCTCCGCTCGTATCTACGTATGGAAGTAGCGGGCGTAAAAAGGGTGCAGGCGTGAGCAATATACCAGCCGCCATGAAGTTAAACGACAACAAGATCGATTATGTGCATTGGGACGATCCCAACGAACTGGTGGATCGACTCCGATTGCTCGACGCTTCGCACCGAGCTGGTAACAACGCTCACGACAACGAGATGCTGTCGATCATCGAGAAACTTCGCGAAGCCGGCATTATTATAAATTAATCGCGTATCGATGAAACGAGCCAGTCGATTAACGTCAGTGAGGAAAAAAACAATTTTAAATTGTATATCTTATCTTTACTATTAAACATCGTTGAAACATGCGATCCGATGGACGTGAAAAAAATGTTAGCTCCGAGAGGCGACGACTCGTTGAGGAATTGCACGCTCCGGCGAGAAGAAATTTTCCACGAAGACGTGTCATAATGCGGGGATACGACGATCTGTGGCAGGCTGACATCGTCGAGATGCGTCCGTACTCGAGTTTCAACAGAGGTCATCACTACATACTCACCGTCATCGATGCGTTGAGCAAGTACGCCTGGGCCGTACCGCTCAAGAGCAAAGTCGGAAGCGAGACGGCTAACGCTATCGCTAAGATAATTCGAGAGAGCGGAAGATGCCCGAGAAACTTGCAAACGGATATGGGAAAGGAATTTTACAATGCCGATGTGCAACAACTCTTGAAAAAACACAACGTTAATCATTATTCCACGTATACGGTGTTGAAATCGATCGTCGAGCGATTCAATCGCACGCTTAAGAACGACATGTGGAAGATGTTTACGCTCAACGGCACTTACAAGTGGGTCGACGCGCTACCGCGTCTCGTGTCAGATTACAACGCGCGCAAGCATCGCACTATCGGCATGCGACCCGTTGACGTAACTCCCGCGATCGCCAAAAGACTCTTGGATACGGTATACAGCGCGATAAAGATCGCAGGTCCAGCAAAATTCAAAGTAGGCGAATCGGTACGCGTGAGCAAGTACAAGACACTTTTCGAAAAAGGTTACACGCCAAATTGGACCACCGAGGTGTTTAAGATCGTTAAAGTGCAGCATACTAATCCCGTAACTTATCTGCTCGAGGATTATCGCGGAAAATCGGTCGCGGGCGCATTCTACGAGCACGAATTGCATCGCGCGACTCATCCGGACGTGTATCTCGTGGAGAAAGTATTACGCAGGAAGGGAGACAAGGTTTACGTCAAGTGGCTGGGATTCGATAGATCGCATAACTCATGGATAAACAAAAGCAGTGTGATTTAATTCATTTTTTTATTTTTATAATGTATTAAAAAATAAATATACACTGTATACATGTATACAAAGAGTTTTTATTATTTTTTTTCTTCCATTACATTTTTTTTAAACTATACATGTATGTAACTTACGAGAACATATGTATTAAGCCGAGTATAAATTAAATAAATCGAAGAGAGAATTAAAGCTAATTCCTCAGCAAGCAGGATCTCGGTTGCTATTATAAAGTATATATAAAATAAATTTGAACAACTAAATTTTATTGTAAAAACTACATATAAAAACTACAAAAAATACATACATCTATACTACATATAAAACAGTATCGTATAAAACAGTATCGTATAAAATTACAAGAATACATACGTTCATACATACATAGATATGATACATAGGTATGTACATACATACATACATACATACGTGCATATATGCATACATATAAACTATATAAAAAATATAAAAATGTATGTACATTGTATAAACATGTATATATATATATATATTACAATGGAATCCGCCAATGTCCCCACGGTAACGTCTCCGTCGAATCCGGTACGATGTATCGTTTGTCGTCGTACGGACTCAGAGCGATTTTCGACTCGGACACCGTGTATACTTGGTGTAGCTTGGATCTTATACACGACTGGCGACGAGTCATTTCGATCTCTTCGTTCAAGCACCGCGTATAATCGTCGAACGTTATTATTCGCGTTATGACGTTATTCTTTACACCTTTCGCCTTTTTAATGTCTTTTCTGCCGCCCACCCTCACCGCGTACATCTTCGCTCTGAGTCCGACGAATTCCGTCATTATCGCACCGTTATTCTCATCCTTCATTAGACCGGGTACTTTTTTATTCGCGAGAGGCATCCCGTACGCGTTGTCCGTCGGATAATCGCTCGTATCGAATCTAGCGATATCGCGTTTCATCGCCTCGTATACATCATCGCACTCGATGTGGTATACGAGACTGTCCGTGTCGGTGTACATGATCTTACATTTCTCGCGATACAGCGGTGACATGTATTCGTGGTGAAATTCGTACAAGCAGATTTTCGATATGTCGAGTATACACATACCCACGTAAATCGGCTTGTTGAATTTTACCTCGAGTTTACGCATTTCGACGGCGATTAAGTTTTCCGCAAAGACGCTGCGGCTGTGGAAATGTGGTTTCGCGATCATTGCCTCCGCGCCATACCGTCCGTCCCATTTGGTCAAAAGTTTAACGTCGACGTGATTGCGCACATTTTCCATTGTTTTACCGAATACCGCGTTGTTCATTAATTTGTACAAATTTTTCTCAAAATCGTTTTTCGCGTACGTTCTAAAGTGTGTATTGAGTTCGATGTAATCGCGGAGCCAGGCGGATTGAGCAAATTGTAGTACGCGATGTATCTTTGCGATACGAAGACCATGGCGCGTACATTGCTGCAGGTTGCGATAATGGATGACGTACCGCTTCTTATCGTATAACGTCGCGAGAAGTTTATCCTGCCGCGTGCCGGGTGGTTTATCGCGCGCCGGACAGAAAGGTAAGTCAGTGTGTCGATCGTGTAAATGATGCGGATACTCGAGATCGACCTCGAGAATATAACCCGTAGACGAATCCGGAGCGATCGCGCTCGCGTCAAAGTTCTCAACGTCTTCCATCCATCGAAATTCGGCATAGGGCAGCGGTTGACACATCGCCCATCCGTACAGATTATTTACGTCAAAGTACATAAGGTATGATGACGGTTTCGACGGGTCGTACGAATGCATGTACTTGTTATTGGCCTGCGCGTATCTGCCGGAACATTGACTGAGACCGCCGCGTATATCGCGTTCGATAAACATAACCATATCGATGTCGGTGAGCAACTCAAATTTTACGCGCGTATGTTTCAACATGGCGTCCCACGTGAAACCTGGCAATGTGTAGTAATGCGCGGGATCGAGTCCATAACTCGCGACGCAACTTTCGCGGAAATTTTCGAAAACGTCGGCCAATAACAAGACATCGGTCTTGAGATATAGATCGCTATATTCGCCGAGCGTTCGGATGGAGAATCGCTGCCAGACGTTCGCGGCGTGCGCGTAATCGTTCTCCGACACTGTGTCACCGGTCAACGAGCTGTAGAACGATTCGCGCGATGGTAGGTGCGTGTCCTGCAGCTTGTCCGCGCCATCCACGTATTCGTACGGAAAGACACCTTTGCGCGTCAACAAATCAAAATCTTCGTTTGAGACCGTGGAAAATTCGGAACGTAAAATTTTTAATTTTTCTTTCGTTAGAAAAGATGCTAATTTATCAAGGCTGGTATTTAAAAACTTGTACGAATCTATGAACCGCAAGCGTACGCAATTTCGCGAATCTGATCTCTCGGTGGTATCTTGAACGTGTTTTGTAAACGAAATATATTTTTCTTTTGTTATCGGCAGCACGTCGATCCTGCCTTCGAACGCCGTAGCTATTTCCGTGATGATAAAGTGCGCGTCATAACCGGATAAGTTGTGAAATACTATGGGAATGCAATATGAATCTTTATAATTTAGATTATAATTTGAGTGCGCGGGACCACGGTAACGACCGGTAAGATGGCAATGATCGCGTACCCGCGTGTCGTCCGACGCAAATGATTTCTCGCAAATGTGACAACGCGTTGCGCTACGATATGTCTCCCACTGATCTCTCGATAATGTTTCCATGGGGACATTCGCGGATAACAAAATTTTTATTTGATGCGCCAAATTTTCGAGTTGTTGAACGAACCATGCAACGCAGTCTTCGCCGCGACGAAATTGATACGCCGATAACGCATTGTCGTACGAGCATCGCACATAATATCCTACGCTAAATACCTTGTGTTGCTGTTGATATGTGTACGACGTGTTTTCTCTTTGCGGCTCCATCCTTCGCAGTATGCACTCAAGATCTGCGTAGACGATGAATGGAAGTCGTTCTTTGTTGCAGTAGTTCTTGAAGTCGAGCCACTTGTCGTCCTCATTCGGAAGTCGGATGGCGCAATCGTTCATCCGTTCGCAATCCACCGTATGCGATTCCAATTTCTCGGATGACTTAAAATAATGTAAACATCTGCAAACGGAAAACATAATTTTTTAGTATTTTTAGCATTTAAATTAACAATTATAAAATATTTTACATATTTTACATATTTTGTTAAAAAATGTGCATACGTACCGATCACAAAAGTATTTTTTGTGTTCTTTTTTACTTAGTTGCGAGCTCACAAGACGGGATAAGTTTTTGATGTACGCAAAGTGCCCCGCGTTGTCGTCGCGCGGATCCTGCACGTACAACAAATTTGCATGTTTCTCCATTTTCTTTGTTGTCAGATGTATTGGGAGAATCTCCTTTTCCTTGATACCGTAGACGTTGATAGAGATTTCGTTGAGATGTTCGAACTTCTTAATTTGATTCAACGTCATCGGAAACGTAATGTCTTGCAAATTTAACACTGTCGTATAATGCGGGTACGATGATTCCCGATTTGTATGCCTTTCGACCGGATGCAAGGCCGCGACCACTGACCATGCGAAACACGCATTATCCGTTGACTGCACGTTAATTACCGCTCGCTTTAACATAATTTCCCGCGGTAACTCGATGTAACACCCCGCGTGCATGGGATTATATTTATTAACATTAATAGTCAAATTTAATATACGTGATAGCGCCCATCCACTGTCGCGTTCTTGAAATTCTTCGAGCGATGCCAACGTAGGTTCAATGACGTACTGCTCGTACCATTCATCCACATTTGACACTCGAAAGAGTTCACTATTCTTAGTGTTTATACTTTTATTGGCGCGTTTATCGCCCGTCACAAACTCGCCGTTGAACGCGGTGTTCACTTTTACATTATCGTGTCTTTCTATAATGTCTCGCACTCGTTCGAGCACTACACCACCAGCGTCTTCCAAAAATTGTCGCGGCTCGATATAGTTCACGTTGATCACCGCACCAGTCAATATACGGCTTTCAAATGCCGTATCAATCTCGCGCCAAACGAGAGATCCATTGTCTCTACTGGTGCTCGCGTACTCGCCACCAACGTGCACGAAACGTCTTTCTAATTGTACTTTTGCACCCGCGAGTCGTGCGATCCTCGCCACCACAGATTGTCTATTTGCAACGGTGAGTCGAGGACGCTTAACACGACTAAGTTCTTCGAGTTGTTCGATACACTCATCGCATCGTTGCAACCACGCGAAACACTCCACCAAAGTAGCGACTTGGCTGCATTGTTCTAGCAGCTCGCGTTCCACTTGCTCTAGGTGTTCCATATTGCAAAATCGTGATTTTTTTAAATTGTTATACTGTCTCATCAAAACAATTTTACATTTTTTTTACTTTCTTTTTTTATTTTCTCTATAGCTGCTTTAACTCGAAGCCAGTATACAAAGCGTTGTATTTCCGCTCTGTCCGGAGATTGATGGGAATAGAACAACCATATATGATTATCCTCGCTTCTTGGAATTATCTCTGCTACTTTTTGCCGCGAGAGAGGTAGTAATATATTGTATGCGTGTCCTCTATAATGATAATATGTGCACGCTTCCAGAATTATTTCCGCTCTCTCAGAAGGAGCGGAGAAGCAGAGAGTCGAATTGTAGCGTCCCTTAACTCTTGGACGAGAAATCGGGAAATGGGGAGTTGAGGTATAGTGTCTCTTTATAAAGTACACCGCCACGTTCACTGATAGATGAGAGATTGAATCCCATAACGGAGAACTTGTTAATTCTTCCAATGATCTTTCCATATTGTTTTTATATCACATCACACTCTTCCACTTGCATATGCCTCGTTCACAATGTTGTCTTTTTTTCAATTTGTGCAAATTGGGCACATGTTGCATGGCATTATCATACAGACGGACTGTTGGCAATTGGAGCAAAATCGGCTGTTTAGCGCATTGAGAGTATCTATCTCGTGCTTCCTAACGGCATACAATACTCCAATGTCAGTGTCCGCCAGACGAACCATGCATTCGGCACACAGAGTTAATGCACCACCCGTTGAATAATAAAATTGTATTGAACAATACTTTTTATTATTATTCAACGCAAGGAGTTCCGAACGGGTAACAATTTTTTCTGCATAATCCGTAAGGTCATCACTTTGATCACTTACGTAATTGCTATCGTCAGACAATGCGTGCTCTTCGTCTTCAATATCAATGTCAATATTGTCAATCTCTATTTCTTCTTCATTTTCAAACACTTCGTCCACTATATTCACAAAGTTTTCCTCATCCATATTAAACACATTTTCTATATTTAACACATTATCCATTTTCACCGTCAACTATTTTTTCACACACATTAGACTTCCATCTACTGTGATCCTGCACACCGCATGACCCATTATATATCATCGACAATTTCTTTGTCCCTTGTCGAAGCATCATCATAGGTCTCTCTCTAATTTGTTTATAGCAGCCGGACTATCGGCGCTTCTCTTGACACGCCGCGACACGTACGCCGACTTCGGCGAAAAAAAACCATCATAAGTCTCCCCGATTTGTTTATAGTAACCGGAGTATCGGCGCTTCTCTCTTGACACGCCGCGACACGTACGTCGATTTCTACGAAGAGCTATCTTTTCACGGGCTCTTCCTAGAAAACAAAATTTGAACGCCATCGCGCTCCTTTGCGAACATGTCACTACATGTTTGATTGCAACAATGAAATTCTTAGAAAAAAAAGGAGGGGGGAGAAGGTGGGGGGATTAACGGTTTGCCATGTCAAAAAAATTTACGCGATCAGTCCTCCTCCATCGAACGATCTGACAAAAAAGGTACTCCGCTCCTCCATCGTTCGAACAACACGTAATGTATTCCGCCAAAGGAAACAGTGCACCGTACAATGGCGAAAAACAAAAGAAGGAATGTAACGCGTAAGTTTCACCTGCATTTTTTTATTTTTTTCTCTTTTTTCCAATATTGTGCAATATTATATATTTAATTTCCACAGTATTTCGGTGGAACGTCGCGCGGTGCGCTTACTGAGCAGACGTTACACTCTGACGGCCACGGGTTACAAATTTCTGGAAATTGGAATCAACGTTGGTCCACCGAGCTACGTGGAGATCGCTCTGGGAGATCATCGGGGACAGGAATTGATACTGTCTCTCGAAACGTAGAAGGGACTCTACGAGCAGCGATGGAATATCTATAAATTGCTGCGAAATGATTACAAAGACAATTTTATAAGCGTCGGACCGTTAACCGTCAGAATTTGTCTGATGAACGACGTTACACTCGTACGTCTTGAATCTTTGAACGTACGCGTAACGATGATCGAATCGACCCTGCGCCGTATGTTTGATCTGGACGAATGTATCGATGTGACGTTCGATCGACTCGTTAGATTCGTCGATACGATCGATACCAAGTATACGCGATTCTCCAACATCGCGTCTGTTGTAACAGATCCCGAGGAAGTGCCGAACGCGATACGCGATTGCGATACATTCGATAGACGTCAACTCGTCGATTGCGAGCTGTTAGCTTTAGTTTTTAGTGTATAAGAAAAAAACATGTGAATAAAAAAATTTCACACTTAAAAATGTATTCAATTTGTTTAAAAATATAAACATATGTAATATGCAAAAAACATGTATTTCTTTCATTTCTTTCTTCCCCACCATAAAATAATTAGAAAAAAATAACATTCGCCATAAGAGAGAGAGCCGCAACGGAAGAGATAATACGAGAGAGAGAGATATTTATTTTTTTTACTCGGCGGCGGTGGCGGCGGCGGTGGCGACCCCCCTCCCCCCTCTGACGTCATGTCCACGCGCAATTTTTTATATCATCTTCGCCGCCCATTTTGTTTATATCGCCTTGCTATCTTATCCTACTATTTATTTATCTCACCTCGTCTTTCTTCACTACACCCCCCCCCTTGTGACGTCATGTCCTTCGAGTCACAATTTTCTATTTATTTATCTATATATTTATCTTCTTGTTTATCTATTTGTTTATCTATTTGTTTATAGATAAACCTTCACCCCCTTCACCTACTATCTTATCTACCCCCCCCCTCCCCCCGCGGCTCAGTTCAAAGGATCGCCGCCTCGGACTTCCCCCTCCCCTCTTCCCCGCGCCGTCCGTTCCCCCCGCACACCCGCACCCCCCTCGGAGGACCTGGGTTAGAACCGGCCTAGTATACCTATTGAAAAGTTCATGCCGTTTCTCCGATAGATTACGTTGGCAATATAAATAATAATGATATGAAGTAAATTGATGATATGACTTCTATATATCATTTGGAAGGAAACACTATGCTTAACACTTTACAAATATTTTAATTGCACGGAATTGTGTTGTGTATGTATTGCAATCATGTAAAAATGGACTACAAGAAAGAACATTTTCGGCACATTTTATTATATTATTATCAGAAAGGCAAAAACGCTGTGAATGTTCGTCGAAAGATATGTACTGTGTATGGAGAAAATGCTATTAGTGAACGCACAAGTCGAAAGTGATACGCGCGTTTTCGTTCTGGAAATTCGGATGTGACCGATGCTGCTCGCTCTGGACATTGGCGGATGTCGATGATCAACTCTTGGCCATGATATCGAATGACATCTCACGAAGCGGGAGATTGCAGAACGTTTAAATATATACCATTCAATCATCGCCGACCATTTGAAACGCTTGGGGATGGCCGATGTTTGGGTGTCGCATAAATTAACTGAGCTGAATCTCATCGAACGAATTTCCACATGTGATTTGTTGCTGAAGCGTTACCAATTCGACAATTTCCTAAACCGCATGGTTATTGGGGATGAGAAATGGATTTTATATGAAAATGTCTTGCGAAAACGGTCATGGCAAAAACGCGGCGAGTCGGCCCAAACCGTGGCCAAAGCTGCATCGGAGAAAGGTGCTATTATCGATTTGATGGGATTAGTTTGGAGTAATTTATTACGAGCTGCTGCCGCAAAACCATCAATTCTGATAAATACTGTGCCCAATTAGAGAAATTGAAGCGCGCCATTGCAGAAAAGCGGCCGGCATTGCTGAACAGAAAAGGTGTTGTATTTCATCACGATAACACGACACCACATACATCTTTGCAGATTCATTAAAAACTACGCTTAAGGATGTTTTGCCACCATATTCTCTCAATATTGCTCCATTGGATATACATTTGTTTTGCACTTTATAGAATAATTTTCAGGGAAAATCATTCATTTTTGTGGAGGACGTCAAAAAGCTGGATGACTTTTTTGCTCAGAAGTCCTAGAAGTTTTACGAGAAGGGAATTATGGAATTGTCGGTACGATGGCAGCAGATCATCGATTAAAATGGAGAATATCATGGATTGAATAAACGTTTCAATGTTTCAATTTGATTTTCACTTCCAAAACGGCACGAACTTTTCCGACAACCTAATATAATAATATAAAATATTGAAGTACTAGATAAACTGATTATTATATTTTTATAGGTTACATTATATCGAAATTGGTCATGTCATTTATTACAATTAATAAATACGTAGTCACTTCTCGATAAATGTCACAGTCGATAATATAAATAACTATGTTTGGAACTGTCATTTAGAATGATTTTATATTTTTATATTGATGACAAATTGAGGTTAAAGAACATATGTCTTAGAAAAGATGTCTTAAGACATCAAAAAGACGTCATATAATCTTAAAAACGTCTTCAAAAGGACATCTTTAAGAAGTCTTTCTCAAGACATGTCTAAAAGACGTATTTATGACGTCTTTGGTAAAGTTTTAAAGACATCTCTTATAAGACATCCTTTAAACATTTTTTAGACATGCGTGCTGTCTAGGTTATATTTTAATATATTTTTATTTCAAACTACTTTTATTTAGCGTTACTCAAATGGAGCACAAAACATAAATAAACATAAATAAAATAAGAGTGTTACTGAGTACTCAAAATGAATCGATGTCAGACGAGTGCCCCTTGTTCCATATATCAGAATCCCCTTATCTAAAGTGGCAGGTTATGCTCGGTCTATATATTTCATATGTCTATAGTACAAGCATACAAAGGATGGTGCGAAGCGTATGCGTGCGTATTTTTATAGAAGAGTGCTGCTTTCGATCGTGATTACAAGTGAATGTCGGGAGTTTACAAACGTGAGCGTACAATCGTGCGAGCATATAAGCATTTGAGCATATAAGCAAGCAAGAGTGCAGCGCAAAGGTGAGCAGTGCGGGATATACAGGCGGGAGCACGGATCGTGCAGTGGTCGGTAAACGGCGCAATATATATATATATATATATATATTACAAAAAAGTTCTGAGCTTTAGATTTCATACAACTGAAATAACAATTTAAAATTTTATATATCTTCTTGCCCTTTTGCGGTTTTAAAGCGTTGACATTTGGCCTTCTAAAATACGGTTTGGCGTTTGATGCATATAACCTCAAAAATCAGTAGTGTTCACGATGGCAATAATAAAAAAGCATATTCGATTTTCCATCCACTTCGCGTTTCATCTGAAGAAAAATGCTGTTGAAGCCACTGCAATGATTTGTGCTGCATATGGAGAGAACGCTGTAAGTCATACTACATGTAAAAGATGGTATCAAAAATTTCGCCAAGGATATTTCAGTCTTGAAGATGAACCGCTGGACGCCCTTAAAAGATTGAAACGGACGAATTGCAAGCACTGCTGGATATAAACTCTGCGCAAACTGAAAAAGAGCTTGCAGAACAGCTTGGCGTTACGCAGCAAATCATTTCCGTACGTTTACATATGATGGGAAAGGTTCAGAAGGAAGGCAGATGGGTTCCGCATGAATTATTCGAAGACAACAAAAATCGTCGGCGTGACACTGCACTCACTTTGCTTTCAAAGTTCCGAAAAAAAGATTTTCTGCACAAAATCATTACAGGCAATGAAAAGTGGATTCTTTATGATAACCCTAAACGTAGAAAATTAAGTTCACCCTGGTCAACCTTCGACATCGACGCCAAAGTCCAATATCCACGCCAAGAATGTTTTACTCTGTATCTGGTGGGATTGGAAAGGTGTGTTGTATTACGAGTTGTTACAACCGGGTGAAACAATCACAGCAAACCGCTACCAACAACAATTGAGCGATGCATTAGAAGAAAAGAAACCATTTACTGGTCAAGGACGTCGTAAAGTGATCTTGCTTCATGATAATGGTCGACCACATGTTGCGAAAGCGACTCAGGACCATATCTTTGCGTTAGGTTGGGAACTTCTCCCGCACGCGGCGTATAGTCCAGACATGGCGCCTTTCGATTACTATCTATTCCGGTCGCTGCAGCATCATTTGGCTGATACACATTTCGTGAGATTTGAAGAGATACGAAAATGCATTGATGACTTTATCGCTTCGAAACCGGTGAGCTTCTATCATCAAGGAATTCGCAAGCTACCATCCGAAAGATGGCAAAAGGTCGTTGATGCGGGGAACGGGGAATATTTCGCTGATTAATATTTTTTTGTTTGTTTTTGAATAAAGATTGAATTTTACAAAAAAAAGCTCAGAACTTTTTTGTACACCTAATATATATATATATATATATATATATATATATATAAAATGAAACAGCCTGTATATATATATATATATATATATATGTGTTTATATATATATATATATGTGTTTATATATATTATTTATATATACAGTTTATTTATGTGTGTGTGTGTGTGTGTGTGTGTGTGTGTGTGTGTGTGTGTGTGTGTATTATAGATATAAATATGTGTATGTAAACAGAAAGTTTTCAATACAAATAATAAAATTTTTCCAATTACAAACATTATTTACATTAAAAATTATAAATAAATGATAATTTAAATTTAAAGTGTAATAATATTACACACACACACACACACACACACACACACACACAAAATAAAGTATTAATCTCAAAAGATTGAATTTATTTTTATGTGTTTATTTTTGCTGAATATATGTATTAATATGTATTAATACATAAAATATTCATAACAAAATACTCATAAACTATTATAAACAATATAAGAACTCTTATATAAGAACTCTTACATATGAAATAGTTTAATTATTTTCCATAAGATCTATTGCTTCTGTTAAAATGACATCATGTTTTTTGATTGTATTATGATCGATTATAAGATTTTTCATAAATATCATTATTAAATAAGGAAAACATATGATCAGTAATCTCATATTTCGTGCAGCATATGTCAAATACACGCATATGAATGCGAATGCACATTATAGCCACAAGCATTGGTAATAACATTCTGTTTCGTGTTTTAGTTTTCACGATAGACATGATGTTAAAAACTCTTTTCACGTCAGCATTACTAATAGGCAGAGATAATGCGCGAATGGCAAACGAAGCTAAGTCACCAAAATTTCTATCTCCACATGCATTTTTGATGTTCCAAACAGCAATCCAAAATTTTGTTATATTAACATTTTGTGATGACATTTTAAATGTTATATTAACATTTTCATCAAAATATAAAGAAATATCATATAATCTAAGTGTTCTTAATTTTCTCCATTGCTCTTCAATTGCATCCTTATCTACAGTCGTAGCTGTAAATTAAAATTAATTTATTCATTACAAATAATTCAAAATGACATTTAATATAATAAAAATACCTGCTAAATCCTATGATAAATCTTTTATTGAAATAGAGACTTGAGATAAATATTTTTGGTGAAAAACTTATCAATAATAGCCAGGTTAGATGGTAATCTTTTAATTAATTCATCACAGAGTCAAATAATGAAAGCTACAATTCTTTTCATAATATTTAGGGCGTTTAGAGAAATAGTTTTCTTAGCATCAAGTGATGAAAATTTTGTACCAAAATCTGTGGAAGTCCAAAGGAAGTAGAGAATTTTCAAAATCTGAGTCAGCTTTTTTTACAATTTCTATATCAGTCTGATGAAACATTTTAGGTGAAGCATTTGAAAATTCGAGAGATTTTAAAAAGCTTGGTTTAAAAATTCGGTATTCGTTCTTTAAAATGCTAAATTTATATTAGCAATTTGTTTAAGAATTCCATCAAGGAAAAGAAAATACAAATTTAATAAATAAATTTAAATCATCTTCATACATTTCTGCTAAATTCTAGCAATATAACATTTATCTGCTGATGATTTTGCAACTATTTGAAAAAATTCTTTTAGTTCACTCCATTGCCTTACATTTACTGATACAGCATCTAACCAGCGAGTAGAAGATAGTTTTGATGGTTGCTTGCCATTATTTATTTGTACATACATTTCTGAAGATTTGAGTTGACGAAGAGGACTGTTAACAAACCAATTTCTTGTTTCTCGCAATATAAATTCTAGATTTGATGATAATTCTGTGCAAGCCTTTGCAGAACACAAATTTAATGGTAAGAACATCTGATAAATTGTAAATTTGGAACTTTATCTTTTAATAGTGTTAAATAATATAAATTATGATTGATTCCACAAAGATTACTTGCACCATCAGTTCCAATAGCTATAAGATGTTTTAAGTCAAGTCCAACTTCAGTAATAAATTTTGTAAAATTATTATAGAGCTGATCAGCTGTCGCTGCAGTAACTTCACTAAAGCTAAGAAAATTAGTAACTATATTATTAAGTTTTTTACTAAAATATCGTACACAATAAGCCATATATTTAATGATTAGGTATATTTGTTGATTCATGTAATATTACAGAAAAGTCTTCTGAACCTATATCATCAATGAGTTGTTTTAGCATTTCCGGTGCAATAACATGTAATATTATTTTCGAACATTTTGTTCTGTGTATTCGAAGATCTTCCAATTTTGTATCTTTTCCAATCAATTGTAACATTTCACTTAAATGATCAATATTTCGTATAAAATTATGATTTGCAATATATAATGCTAGTTTCATATCAGTTTGTTTACTTTCTTTTGATTTTATTAAAATACCTATGATACACTTCTTTTAGTTATATAAATAATAACAATAAAATCTAAAAATATAGTAATTTATAATTATTTGAATCTATCAAGCGTTTTTTGTTTTTTTAAATTTAAAGCTAATGCTTTTTCTTTACGCATTTTTGTGATTAAATTGTTTAAATCATTTGTTTAAATCATATTTGTGAGTTCGTAAAGGAACCAAACATAATTTACAATAAGCTTTTCTATGTCCTGCCATTAAATGTTCTGGTGCTCGACAAAGTCATCCTAATAAAAGAAAAATATCAGCAATCAAGGCCAAATAAGTATAAAATAAGGTTTTAAATTCAAATATATTTATTAAAACATTAACATAAAAAAATCTTCAAGAAGGCAGTGATTTTTAAATTAAATTTCTTGATTGCTTATTTTTATTATATTATATATTACTATTAGGAGCTTATTACTCTAATAATATTAAATATATTTAACCTTGTTTACATGCTAATAATAAAACTGATAGCAGAGAACGAGACTCTGAGTAAAAAGATTAGATTAATAGTCGTAGTCGTAATCAGAAGTTAGACATAAAGATCAACTAAATATGTACATTTACGCTTAGAACTACGATTATGACTATTATGGCAATCTTTCTGTTCAGTACTTACATCCATAAGGACTTACGTCTCATTTTCTACCATTAATCTAAGTAACTTTTATTAAAAATTATTTATAAATTTTAATTTACCTTTAAAGATATTTTCTTTCTCCCATTCACAACGGTAGTGTTTCATATATTTTGCATATTTTCCCATTGCACATAATATATATAATTAAATCTTTGATAATATTAGTATAATATATGATAATATTTGATTAGTTTTACCGCAAATTTCAATGAAAATATATTTATTCGATGTATATTAAAATCGATACAATAAAATCTGCCGAAAAAACAATGCTTTGCCTTGTAGATATGAGCTGATCGTCGATTGAATTTAAGTGTTGTCAACGATGCCAACTGTTACATTGAAAACTTATTTTTAATTTACTATTTCTAACCAATGACGACTTACAAAACAAATTTTGAAGTCTTGCTATTGTGTGATTGATTCTTACTTTTAGATCTAGCCAGTCATATTAAATTGTTACTGAGTTCAATTGCTTCTAAATACATTCATTGGATGCGTTCAACGGAACAAAGCGATCAGTGAGCGGTCGATTATTAGTTTTTACCGTTAGATCCTTTTATCGTTAGTAAATTTAGACCACATTGACAAATTATTCAACAGTTGCACAACTTGTGTTTGCTGAACGCAACCATTGATTTCTATACTGATTCAGTTTGATGTGTGACAAATGAAGATAAAGATAGCCTAATAAAGATGTAGTCCAATTGGCTATATGTCGCCACTAGCTAAAATTCGGTCGCCAAGTTGATATGTCAGTAGCTCAATTTGCAACATGTAGCCCAATGATCATCCTGTTCCAATCTCTCTAGTTTTCTGAAATAAATTTAGATTAATAATTTAACAAAGTCTGATGTGTCGTTCCACCTGACCATTGGATTGTGGATGAAGAAGAATAGTGTAAGTTTTCTTTATTCCTAAAATTATAACTCTTGGAACATTCGCGATTCGAAATTCCTTCCCTGATCCGTATGTATTTCTAATGGCATTTCCTGCCTAGATACTATCTGGCTTACAAAGACTTTTGCCACCGTGCTAGCTTTGATATTTCTCAATGGAAAAACTTCTATCCATTTTGAGAAGCAATCAGTCACTACTAATAAATATTTATTTTAGGAAGAAAAAAATGATAAAGGGCTTAACACGTCTATCTGCACCGTCTCAAAGGAAGCACCCACATTATAAATCTGAAAAGCAGATTTTTCCCTTTCCAGCAGGACCTTTTTTAGCAATACAAACTTTACAAATCCTAATCCAATACTCCACATCTTTTTTGCATGTCGCCCAAAAGAAACGCTTCCGAATCTTCTCAAGAATTTTATTAACTTCAAAATGCCCTCCTATAGGAGAATCATGAGCCTTCTCCCGTCAAAATCTGTTGCATCATTTTATGAGGAATAACAATTTGAAAAATAACAGTTTTCAAATCAGGAGACTTCCATCTTCTACAAAGAATTCTATCCTTAATAATCAGAGAATCCCATTGAGATCAATAAATTTTCGAAGAATTATTCCCGTAAATAATCTCATGTCGAAGAGGGCTATCTATTTTTCTATTTAATAATTTCCGAAGAATTTCAACAATCGAAGGATCTTCTAACTGCGCTACCCAATCCTTCGATTTTCTTCTCTCTATCCTTCCTAAATATTTCCCTTTATTTTCCTCCTCTTTTTTTTCCATTCTGGCGCAATAATTGCAGTCACTTTCCGCACAGGGGCATCTTGATAATCCATCAGCGTTCCCTTGCGATTTCTCTGCTCAATGAGAAATTTCGAAATTATATTGCTAAAGATGTTCCAATCAGCGGGCCAACTGTCCTTCTAATTTCCTAAATAATATCAATCGGAGAGAAACATGGTCAGTTCTTATTAAGAATTTCCATCCATATAAATAATGATGAAAACTTTTCAAAGACTTTTCAACTATTGTTAACAACTCTCTACGAGTAACACAATAATTTCTTTCGGTTTTACTTAATACCCTAATAAAAATTAAAATAAGCAATTACTCTCTCCTTTCCTTCTTGAATCTGGGATAAAACAACAATGCCATGATTCGAGGCGTTAGTATCCAAAATGAATTTTCCTGTCTCAATTGGAAAAGACAAGACAGGGGAAGAGATCAAACACCGCTTTAGCTTTTCAAATGTCTCTTGACAATAATCATCCCAAATAAACCTATACTGTTTCCGTCAAGGAAAATAGGGCTTTTGCAATTTGCGAAAATCCTCTAACAAATTTCCTATAATAGAAACAAAATCCCAAAAAGCTACGGATTTGCTTCTTATTCCGCGGAACAGGCCATTCCAGCACAGAAACAATCTATTCAGAGTCAGTAGAGATTCCTTCTTCCGAGATTTCATGACCTAAATATTTAACTTTCCTTTCAAACATTTTTTGGATTTATTTTTAAATTTGCTGCTTTGAATCGAAGAAAAACTTCTCGTAGATAGGCCAACATTTCCTCGAAGGTTTTACTGAAAATCACAACATCATCTAAATAAACCAAACAAATTTTATTTATTATCTGATGAATAACTCTTTCCATTAACCTTTTAAAAGTCGCCGGGGCATTACATAATCCAAATGGCATCACAGTAATTGCCACAAACCATTTTTCCTATTGAGAATATTGTCTTTTCCTTATCTTCTGGACGAAGTTTCACCTGTCAGTTCCCACTTTTTAAATCCAATGTGGAAAATCAAGAATTTCCTGACAATCGATCAAGAAAATCATCAATTCGTGGTAATGGGTAACAATCCTTCTTAGTGATTGCGTTGAGCTTTCTGTAATCCACACAGAACCTCAACGTCCCGTCCTTCTTCTTCATCATAATTGCAGGTGAAACCCAAGGACTACGGGATTCTTCAATCTTGCTGTTTCATCTCCCTGTTGTAGCCAGACCTACAACTAATAATAAAAGTAATCCGCATGACAACAAAAGTAGTCCGCATGAAATCTCGAAAAAAGTCTTTCAAAAACACAATCGACACAAATGTGTAATCGCCGAAATTGCGATCAGTCTTTCGAAAGACCGCAGAAATGCATCACGCGAGAATATTGCGAAAAGCCTATCAGCAAATTCTTAAATTTGACGATCGAACCGAGCGTGATATTGATCAATCAATATCACGAAATCGATCGACGCAACCAATCGGAATGCTGATCGGGCATCAATCAGCCTATATAATCGGTTGTACAAAGCGGAATGGGAAAGAGTCAAAATTATAAGTCGTGCGGAATCATTATTATAAAAGTCGCTACGAAATCCTGTCGCGAAGTTTACGCGAGCTGTATTATCAGCAGCTTAGGTGTCACACTCGGTCGTTGGCCCGAGTAACGCGAGACGCGCCAAGCCGCCCGACGACACGTAAACGTGTGTAAAATATAATCGTTATAATATCAAGTATTTGTGCACTTGTTAAAATAAATCAATTAAATTAAAGAAAGTGTGTGTCAGTGATTTCACGAGGATCCTTACATTCCTTTGATCCTGCTCGGAATTCCAACTCCTTAGGCTTGACGAACCCAACTATCCCGAATATTAACGTTGTAGCCCATCCGAGATACAACATTCCCTTGCTGTTTCATCTCCTCAAGAATTTTCTCTACCTCGTATCTATAAAGGAATGCGTCTAGGAATCTGTCTTATAGAACTTGATTTTTCTACAGAAATTGAGTGCTCTATTACCGAGCAATTACAATATTTACAATATTTTTCGTTATAATATTTTCCGAGAAGATATCATGAAATTCTTCGAGAAATTCAGAAAAACTTTCCTTTTGTAAATCATTTAATCCTTCAGAATTCCTATTAAAGAAATTTAACAAAAATTCAGGAACTCTCTTTTCTGGGAGATTAATACGAGAACAAGATCCCTTCTTTTTCAGAAACGTCATTGTTAAAGAGCGAATTGAAGATCCTAGTCTGCCTAACTTTAACAAGAAAATCTGCTCCCAAGATGCATTTATCCTCAATTTCCACCACATACATCAGAAATTCTAAGGAAAAACTTCCGTATCTCAATTTTAACATATGTTTTAAAATCAATAGGAACTTCTTGCTCAATTGGATACTTCAATTTTCTATTTCCTACCTAAAACTATTGCCTTTCTGGCCTAACCATCCTTTTATTTAAAATCTGAGTCTGTGTTAATTTTGAAAACGCAATTGATCATCTAATCTTCCTCGAAAACAAAAATTTCCTGATTTCCCACTTAAATTCTCGAAAGAAAAATTCCTTTTCCTGGCGGTATTACATTTTCGTGTCGAGCCCTGTGTTACACCACTGCAATGCTCGGCGAGCCCGAGTTTCCCTTTTTTGAATTAATCAATGAAGAATTCTCCGATCGGAAATGCCCCTTAGCTCCACAATGCCAGCATTCGTTGGCTTCTTCTTTAGAAAAAAGTTTTCTTTTTTTCCCTTAAAATTATTGAATTTTCCACGATTTTGCTTGTAATCACGCGCATTAATTTCTCCTACGTTCAAAAAGTTCCGTTCGCGTCCGATCTCAAAATTAATTTTATCCTTTTGGTCCTTCTCCTGAAATTTAGGAAAACTATTTTCTTTAATAATTTTGTACCGCCATGGCTCTTTCCATGGCGATCCTTAAAGATGTATACCCCTCCATTTGAAGAGTCTGTTTAATAAAACTGTCTACCCTTGTAACAATAAATTCCGAGTATGCAATTTTATCCTGTATGCCAGGCGAACATTCCGGATAGGCTAGACGAGACAAACGCTCCAAGTCCGAGTCAAGCATAGCCAAATCTTCTCCGAATTTCGAAATTTTTTGATTTACGAGGACGGTTTGAAAAATCCGTGCAAAATCAGAAAGATAGCACCACTGGTATCGAGGTTATTTTCAGTTAATAGTATCTCTTGGAAGAACACACACCAAGTTTCAGCCAGATTGATCTATTTCTCTGCACTTGGCGTTTGTTTGAGTCGAGTGATTTCTAAAAAATGAATGAAAGAGAATTTCGTGTGTTGTTCAAGCATTATTTTGAAAGGCAAATCACCTCAGGAGACAGGAAAAAGAAGCTTGATAAACATTATGGTGAATCTGCACCTTCGATTAGAAGGATTAGTTTATGAATGGTTTCAAACGTTTCAGAGTGGCCATATGAGCACAAGTGATGAACGTTCTGGACGTCCTGTTGAGGTTACTCTAGAAATCATTGACAAAATCCATGATGGTAATGGATGAGAGAAGAATCAAGATGCGTGAGATTACTAGTGCTGTGGACATCTCGAGTGAACGGGTACATAATATTTTGTATCAACATTTGGGTATGAAAAAGTTATCTGTAAGATGGATGCCGCGATGGCTCACAATTGACCAAAAATGAAATCGTGTGAAGTGTTCCAAGGAATGTTTGCAGCTTTTCCAGCGAAATCCACAGGACTTTAGGCGTCGTTTCGTCGTTGTGGATGAACATGGATACTACACGCCTGAGACCAAAAACAATCCAAACAATAGATTGCCAGAGGGGAATCTGCACCAAAGAAGACCATTCCTTTGGCCGGGAAGATTATGGCGATTTATGTCTTTTGGGATTCGCAAAGAATAATATTCATCGACTATATGGAAAAGGTAAAACTATTACAGGTAAACATTATTCATTGTTATTGGACCGTTTGAAAATCGCAAGCTGCAAGAAAACCACGATTGAACCACAAGAAGGTCCTTTTCCATCACGATAACGCATCAGCTCACTCCTTCGGAGTTGTGGCCGCAAAATTGATAGAGTTACGGTTCCAACTCGTTCCGCATCTCTCATATTCTCCAGATTTGATTTCCTCGGATTATTACTTATTCCCCAATGCAAATAAATGATTAGCGGGAAGGAGATTTCATTCAAACGAAGAGGTGATTGCGGAAATGAATGCATATTTTACGCAATTGGACCAATCATATTATTCGGAAGGGATCAACAAATTAGAGCAGCGTTGGACGAAGTGTATAAGCCTAAAAGGAGATTACGTTGAAAAATAAAAAAGATTTATCCCGAAAAATTAAGTAGTTTTCATTTCTGCACGGACTTTTCAAATCACTCTCGTATAAATTGCATGTAGTAATTTTGTGCCGAAAGTTTTTTGAAACGTAACTCTAATCTTGAAACTAATTTGCTATATTGCAAATTTTCCAATTTCGTTCCTCTCTCTAAAATCGAATGCGCCTTCCCTTTTAAACAGGAAGCCAATGCGATTACTTTCTCCGAATTTCCCCATCTATTTGCTGAGCAATTAATTCAAATTGGGATAAAAATTCTCGCAAAGGAACTTCCGTCATATGTGTCGAGCTTTAATTTTAAACCGAAACCAAGATTAAAAATTGGATTCGACTGGCTTGATATGGGTAGTTTATGCTCCTCGGATTGTCGCATCGATCCTCCTTGCTCTATCGCTCCGCGTCGCCGCTCTGCACGCTCCTCTTTAAAAAGGCGAAGCTCCTCCATTGTCGTACGGAGAACCATCTCCAGGCTCGTTTCCAGTTTCTCCGCACGCGTGCAAGCTCTCTTTCTGGCCGAAACAACCCATCTCCCCGACGCTCCTTCTTGTCTCACTTCCGTCTAAATCGTTTCCCTGTCAATTCCGCTTGACGCTTTGCCATGTTTACCGATCCCAGACGAGCCTCCAAAAATGTCGCGCGGATTCACTCGCATAATACTCGCACAGGGAAGGAAGAGACAATTTAGCAAAAACGAAGGAACACACTTTATTATTTACAGGAGCACGGAAGCAATAACAAGAGTTTTTACAATAAAATATAAAGTCACCGCGACACACTTTAACTCGCGCGCCGCACCGTCGACTTTCTCCACAACAACAACGCTTGACAATCGCTTGACAACCGCGTTGGCAAAGAACGATCTTCAAGTTAGAAATCGATATGAAGGTAGTATCGAATGGAACACCGGTCGTAATACTATAATTCACAAAGAATTAACATCTTTAAAACATATAGATTAAATATTTTAACGATGCAGTATTGTTCTGATCAACGTCCATCAGTCAGATAAAAACACCTCGCACTGATGGTGATAAAATTTTGAAAACACGTATAATAAAATCACGGCCCACGGGTCGTACATGTAATCCTCATTACTTAGCGCGCCGCGCCGAAAATCCCCCCCAAGCGCGCTCGAAGAAGTCGGAGCGCAATTCTCAAATTGACAAACATGTAAACAAATAACTGCTTAATGATAATTATCGAAATCTGGCAATATCCGCTGATAGAACCGAATTAATTCGAAGCCGTCCAAACCATCGATCCGCGGAATATAAAAAGCCGGGTCTTGCGATAATTAGACGAGATACTCGAGTTCTTCGAAATAAATCATTCATCGGGCTCATATAAGCAAGACCGAATCCAATCCCGAGAAAATTGGCGAGGAAAAGAAGTTGTACGCAGTCTCAGCCAAGAATTACTGGCAAAAGCCAATCTTTGTTTAACCTTCCGAAACCCGCTGACCAGAGAAGTACCCGAGGTAGCGTGTTCGCTACTTTCAAGAGTTACTGGCACCGGTCAGAATCCATATCTCGCCGAGCTATTCAGAAGTTGTGCGTTCAGACTAGGAATTGTTGGCAAGAGCCAATAGCTTTATCTCTCTTCATCTCCCGAATCTGCTCATGAGAAGTATCCAGGAGTAGTAAGGGAGCAACCATAGCGCGTCGAAACAGATGACGTCAGTGACGTAGACGAGTGGAGAAAGGAGAGCCTGATGGGAATGAGGGTGGGGAGTAGACGTGTACGGCTCGTTGTGTTAGACGGCCATGGCGCGTTAAAATAAATGACGTTACTGGCATTAGTGACGTAGACGGGAAGTGGAGTGGGTGAGTGAGAGTGGAAGGTAAACATATTTGATGCTATGCGTTAGACCAGGAGGCAGAACGCTGAAATTGGGCACGGGCGCCCGCGAGCGCCCGCGAATGCCCGCCTGTAGTGCACAGGAGCGTATCTAATATTTTTAGTACCTTGGGATAAAGTTCCGCATTTCACACTTACAAAAATAGCGTTGCGTATATATATATATATATATATGAATGATAGTATAGTCTTAAACTACTAGTACTTGAATCTTTGTAACATCATAAAATTTTTTTATAACAGTAAGTTTTTTTATAACAGTTTTAGCTAAACCGTTTAAAGATGAAATATGCAAAAATATATTAATATATAGGACTTAAAATGCATAAGTTCTTATGAATTCAACTTATATCTAGTTAATTTTTTTATTAGTCAAATAAAAAAATATGTCTTAGCATGTTTTGATTATCCTAATAATAATAATAATAATAAGCATTCATTGTAGGCAAATTTTAATTAAAATGATTATCTCTATTTTTAAATATTGTAAGTTGTCAAAATTTGTGCTAAATTAAAAATTGTGTAATTAATACATTTAAATATTTAACGAAAATTTAAATATAATAAAACAATAATATAAACAATAACAATGTATTAAAATATAAACTTACAATACAATCATAAAATTATGAATACATATATCACATTTAACAGAATTTAGCGCTTTAAAATTATATTTTTAAATCCAGAAGAATAGTCCTTTTTCCGCGAAGAAAATTTTCAACAATTTCAAAATAAACATCTGCTACACGCTCAAAATAAAAGAAAACAATAACTAAGCAAGAGTATAATCAAATTGTCTAGAACAGTCAGACACATTTGCGATCTTATAATTTAACGTTTATAATAGATAATCAAAATAGGAAAAGAACCTTAAGTTCAAGTTCGGACAGTTCTTTATAGGAAGAGAAGTGGTTCATAATCAAGCATAATAATCAAGCGCAATGTTTGATCTATGGAACTATGGAATTATAAATTCAAAGAAATATAATGTCGAAAGACATTATAACACAAAACATGGAGCCACTTATGACAAGATAGAAGGTTTGGAGCGAATTCAATTTTTGCACGATTTAAAATCAGTTGTTTCCAACAATAAAGTAATATTCATAATATACATACTATTATAATATAAAATATGCGTTTTTTACTGTAGTCAGTTTTAATTTAATTCATTATATTTAATTATAAAAAATTTTTTGTGTAAGGACATGCATATAAACATGTATAAATATATATATATAAATACACACACACACACACACACACACACACACACACACACACACACACACACACACACACACACACACACACACATATATATATATACGAGGATAGTCTAAAAAGTTTTGAGCCTAATATAGAAACAAGTATTTTTTCGATCAAATATAGTTTTATTTTTCAACATAATCTCCTTTTAAATCGATACACTTTTCCCATCGATACTCTAACCTCTTTAACTCCTCCAAATAGTAGTTGGCGTCTTGCTCCGCAAAATAGGCGTTTACGTATGCGATGACCTCCTCGTTCGATGAAAATCTTTGTCTCCTCCAAGCGAAACTTTCAGCTTAGAAAACAGAAAAAAGTCGCTGAGGGCCAGATCTGGTGAATACGATGGGTGGTCAACCAATTCGAAGTGCAGTTCGTGAATTTTGGCCATGGCGACCGCCGAAGTGTGAGCAGGTGCGTTGTCTTGATGGAACAGCACTTTCTTCTTCTTTAAATGCGGCCGTTTTTTTGCAATTTCTGCTTTCAGCTTATCAACTAATGATGCGTAATACGCTCCCGTTATTGTTTTACCTTTTTCAAGATAGTCGATACACACAATTCTGTGACTATTCTAAAAAACAGTCGCCATTACCTTCCCAGCTGATGGAACCGTCTTCACCTTTTTCGGAGCAGGTTCACCCTTTGCAGTCCACTGTTTTGACTATTCTTTTGTCTCTGGAGTGTAATGACGGATCCAAGTTTCATCTACAGTTATGAATCGACGCAAAAAATCTGACTCGTTTCGCTTGAATCGCTCCAACAGGGCCTTGAAAATGTTCGAATTCGTTTTTGGTCCAAAGTGAGCAAGCGCCGCACCCAACGCGCGGATAGTTTGCGCATATCCAATTCTTCAGTCAATATATGACAAACGCGTTCTTTCGATATGCCCATAGCCTCATCTCTCTAACCTTGATTCGACGGTCGTCTAGTACCATTTGGTGAACATTTTCGATGTTATCAGCGGTGGTCACAGTTTTTGGTCATCCCGAACGCTCATCATCAGCCAAGCTGATACGACCACGTCTAAATTCAGCTGCCCATCTTTTTACAGTGGCAAATGATGGGGCAGAATCCCCGTAAACAGCGTCCAACTCGATTTTAATTTGCGCAGGCGTATTGTCTTTCAAATGTAAGAATTTAATCACGGCACAATATTCAATTTTTTTCCATTTTTACAAAAACACTGACATCGACTGTCAAACAACAACTGAGCGTCCAAAATGGTGAAATTTTCACAAAAGTCTTTCAAAGCATATACTATTGTAATACTAGAATGGTTTTGACGAATAACATTATCTTCATATTAAGGCTCAAAACTTTTCAGACTACCCTCGTATATATATATATATATATATATATATATATATATATATACATGTTTTTACATAAAAAATTTTTTATCAGGTATATTACATTTATTATTCTAATACAAGAAGAAGAATCGGAATTAAATAAACCTGTATTGTATGCTAGTTACAAAATTGCTCATTTTATTGCACGTGAATTACGTCCATTTAGCATTGGTCCATTTGTCAAACAATGTTTAGAAATTGCCGCAGAAACAATATATCCTAATGATATTAATAAATTTAAATCAATTAGTCTCTCCTCTCGAACTGTAGTACGTCGCATTGAAAAATTAGCTGACGATCTCGAGTGACAATTGGTACTAAAAGCAAACAATTTTATTGCTTTTTCATTAGCTCTCGACGAGAATATTGATATCGTTGATACTACACAATTGGCAATTTTTATTCGTGGATAGCAACTTCTCTATTACTGAGGAACTTTTAAATATAATATCTCTGAAAGGTACTATGACTGGAGAAGATATATTGTTTAGTGTTGAAGACGCAATAAAAAACATAAATCTATCTTGAGATAAATTAACTTCAGTTGCTACTGATGGTGCTGCAGCAATGATTGGACACAATATGGGCTTCGTAGGATGTTTAAAATCTAAACTAGCACAATCAAAACAAGAAATACATTCGATCTATTGTATCATCTATCAAGAGACATGTGCAAAATCTTTAGTGTAAAGTATGACGAAGTAATGAAAATTGTAATCAAAGTTGTAAATTTTATTAGAATTACTGGATTGAATCATCGTCAATTTCGCGAATCTTTTTTAGAGTCAGATTATATCGATATCTTCTATTTTTGCGAAACACGATGGCTTAATCGAGGTAAAACTCTTCAACGTTTCTTTCATTTACGCGAAGAAATAATTATATTTTTAGAAATGAAAGATAAGTCTGTGCCTGAACTATCACAGCCTTCCTGGATTGCTAATCTCGCCTTTCTTGCGGATATCACTAATCATTTAAATACATTAAATTACTCTTTACAAAACAAAGATAAATTAATTATTCATATGTTTAATTAAATTAGATCTTTTAAAATGAAACTTAATTTATGGATCCATCAATTTCAATCTCGACAGTTATTACATTTTTCAAATTTATTATTTGTTGCACATTCAATATAAGCAATATAAAGAATATATAAATTCACTTCAATTATGATATAATGAATTCGATTGTCGGTTTAGAGAAACGCATGTTCTAGAAGAAGACTTACTTATTTTTATGATATCTTTTATTGTTGATATTAATATTGTTCCCGCAGATATACAATTAGAATTAATAGATTTAAAATGTGACACTGCTCTTAAAAATCGTTTTTATACAATGACTGACATCGTATAATTTTATTCATATATATGTCAAGAACGTTTCCATCGACGTTTCCATGCTCGTGCTGCAATAATGAGTATGTTCGGTTCTACATATTCATGTGAACAATTATTTTCTATTATGAAATTAAATAAATCGCGATTACGCGAATAGTTAACAGATTCACATTTGAATTTTGCAATAATTCGTTTAAGTTGTGCCAAAACGACACCTGATATATCGTATATAATATCAGAAAACTATGAATCAAATACTAATTAAATGTTATAAGAGTTGTTTATTTAATATTATTGTAAGAATTGTTTATTTAAAATATAGATAGTTATTAATTTATGCTAATTCTGGGTCTGAATTTGTGCAACACAACATTTTTTTCACTCCTTGAACAGCAAATTCAATGAACAGACGTTCCTCCCCTGTTATCTCCTCTCTTCACTTTATTGCACCTAGCTACCTAACGCTAGCTAGCGCGCTCAACTGTTGCCCGCGGACATTGGGCGCCCGCGAGCAGTGCCCTGCGTTAGACTAACGCGGAGAGGGTAATCGAGTTTGGTGCGCCTTTCGATCGTCCGCAGCTATCTCTGCAAGCTGATTTGATTAGCCATAGCTGCCATCGAGCTGATTGGCTATGTCCGTAATATCCTACAAGTTAATTGATTGTGTCCCATGGGACTCCCCCGAAGGCAGATTGATTTCGGAGAATCTCGATTTCAATTGATTTTGAGAAAGACGAGAAATGACTGACGACTAATTTGGAGAAAATAAAAAATTTTACGCATGCGAGTAATTCCACCGCTTCTTTCACGAGCAAATTTTCCTCAGCGTGAATTAGCTTGCTAGAGAGCACCGCGCATAAGCTTGTGTTCTCGCGCAGGTTCGACCTAAGCTTACCGTCCGTGTATGAGCTCGTCACGCGGAGATGTCAGCATCCCGCCGCGGTGGACTCTTGCCGCAAGTAAGCTTATTTCAAAATGTAAAAATCATGAATCGTACATTTTTATTGTTTTATTTGAAGCCGTGTACTATGCGCGAGATACTCATTTCGCAAAATGAAAGTGAGTTGGAATCATTCGTGGACGGCGATCAGGTGCGGTCCGACAGGATGCGGGAGAACGATCTTTGTAAAAAGATTCATTCGTTATTTACTCGTTACTCGTTATGATGAATGTTCATTTTAAGAAAATTTTATTTTTATTTTACTACGCGGAGTGGCAAAATGCTTATTAGCAATTACAAAATGAGACGGAAATAAAGAGAGAAGACGTGAACCCGCGATCAAATTTCACGAGGGATTACGTCCAGAAGATTATTTTAACGATTTACTCTGTTCGAAATTAGTAATAATCGACGAAGGAATCGTGGAGCGAAACGATCGTAGGTATTTATCAAAAAAAGTGGTCATGAGAATCTCAGTGTGATATCATCTCGTAAAATCTCTTTCATCAGGGACGCTGACAGCGTGATATATTTTTGAACGCGAATTACTTTGTGGTTTTCAAAAATTCACGGAATCGCGCGTAAACTCACTTTCTACATCTTGCGCAAGTCTATCCCGATGATCCAAAATTTCTCGAAGAAGCGTACTACGACGACCATCCCAACCCCACAGATTATTGTTAGATCTGAAATAATCGATTCCAGACGAATTCAGGTTTCGAACATGCATATTTCCCGGGGATATAACATATTACGTTTACGTACTGCGTAGATTTATCAGATGCAGCGTATAAAAGCATCTTACTCTTATTTGTGCCGACTAGTCGCACGCAATTTCCACACGAAGAAGAGAATGACGACGTCATCGGTGACAAAATCATCCGCGAAAAATATCGTTGAACGTTTGACCGGTAAAAGAAATATCTGTCTTCTCGAAGCGTTGTGTTATTTGAACAAAAATTAGTGTGTCTCTTTCTTACGATCCGCGGACGATAAATTCGTTGCATCTGCGAGTGTGTTTTCAATACTCTGAAGATTAACGCTCGAATGTGCTGAAAAAAATTGGCTAAGCAAATATAAAACGACTTTGCGTCAAATAGTGGCAAAACGAGGGAATTGGAAAAGTAAGAGAAAACTATTGATGCAGTGAGGCGGATTCTTGCAGTACCTCATCGTATCTATACTCGCAGCTCTATTTTCGAAAATTATTGACGAAATAGCACGAAAAAGTTATGGAAAGGGCAAAGAAGATGGTTTTAATTTCCACGGAAAATCTCGAAAAAATGCAACGGCATCTTTAACAGTGGCAGCATCCGACCCAATAATCGCTAATCGGTTAGATAAAAAATTTCACGGAATGGAATTTTGACATTCGAAAACTTAGGTTCCGTGCAAACACCGAAACGATTTTATTACGACTCGATGCGGATGTAAGTAGATTTCTTAATTCTAAGTAGATTCTCTCATTCGATGTAATTCTAAGTAGATTCTCTCATTCGATGTAAGTGAAAAATAGATATAATGTTATATAAAAAAATATTTTGGCGATATTTCCATTTTGTTTCAAAGTTGTAAAAGGAAGATTCGCCGGATGAGAACAACGCCGATAAGCGGGAAAGGAGTGGAATCGGCACGCGAATCTCGAACACCGAGCAAAACTTCATTCCTTGATGATGCGAATAATATAACGCTACAACATTCTCTGCATAGTCGCAAACGGAGAAGAGTCGAAAAAATATTAGAAAATGTGTCGAAAAGTTTTCGTACCAAGGCGCGTTTACTTTTGAAACATTTGATTGATAAAGCAGTACTCTCGGGAATTAGTTGGAACCATGATTATCGACGATAATGTTATAAAAGATTCGAATATCACGGACCTGATAAATGAAGAATATGTTGATACGTGAAAGAAAAATCGTGAAAGCAATAAGAAGAGGTCAGTTTGCGCGATTACTGCGCTCGACAAACACTCCGGCTGTATTCATGGGAAATGTGGAATTGTTATCAAATATTTGTCCAGACATTATCATCACGAGGGAGTTTCACGCCGAAAGCACTAAGAAAACTTTCATCGAGGATACGTCGAGAAGGGGAAATAAGTGCAAGATTGAAGAAGAGCAAACGAATTCTCCATAGCGAGAAAGAAGCGTACTCGAATGGAGCGCACTGATATGACAGGACTTGAAAATTTGTACTACAATTCGGCGCATTATGCCGATATTCGACAACATAATCTGTCACGTGTGGCTAAACCGAATTTCTCGCGTAAAGAAGTAGCTCGTTGGTTCGAATCGCAAGACGTGTACACGCTGCACCGTCCGTTGAGGGGGAAAATTTCCACGATTACGTTACAACGTGACAAATAACGACGATCTGTGGGCGGCCGATTTGATCGAATTCCGTAATCTCAAAAATTACAATGAGGGGTTTTCTTATCTGCTAGTGATTATCGATGTGCTTAGTAAATTCGTACTTGAATCGTTGCGGGAGAGAACGAGTAATTGCACAACAAGGGTTTTTCAAAACACACTTTCGAGAAGCAGCGGGCTAACGTCCATATACTTGTGACAGGAAACCACAATAGTGTGTTTGAATAAATGTTTATTAAGCATAAAACTGGAGAATTAATACAGATTATATAAGAAAAGAAAAGACAAGTAAGCCCAATATAATAGACACGTGCACGCATTAGACGTGGTGTCAACAGAATAAAGATAAAAGACGAACACAAATCAGTAGTCAACTAATTACAACAACTCTAGTCAAAAAGAGAGCTCTACAACTAAACGCGCTTACTTCGATTATCTACTAGCACCCCCTCTATCGAAGTAAGCCATAGTACTCGCTAATTTGAGGACCTATTTCTTAATTACTATATATATAGCAAGTATAACGCAACAAACAAAAAAAAAATAAAAATTTTTAAACAACGCGCATTCAAAATCGTTTTAGGTTTAACAGATAAACATTTTTGTTGTTTAAGCTTTGACAATGCTTTTGTAAAGATGTCCGCTATCATAAATTCTGTGCTCAAATAAATAATTTTATTTCCACTTTTTCGACTAGTTCTCGCGTATAGTGATAAGCTATATCAATGTGTTCGCTTCTTTTATGGAGCACTGCTAATTCTATTGCGGTTTGGTTATCACAGTATTACCGTGATTAGAGCCTCAACATATTCTTCTAATCCTATATGAGTCATTAGTTTTTTCAAAAATACTTTCCCTTGATATCTCATACAAAGCTGCATATTCTGCTTCCAACGATTGACAACGAAACGAAACTTTGCTTTTTAGACTTCCAACTGACTGGTTCTCCTGCTAATACTACAAGATTTTCTGTGCGATTTTCTATCATCGGCGTCGCCTGTCCAATCAGAATCAGTATATGCAACCAGTTTTTCGTTACTCTTTTTGTATTCAATCACATAATTTGAAGTGGCTTTCAAGTATCTGAGCATTCTTTTTGCCAGATTCCAATGTGCCTTGCCGGGATCGGAACAAAATCTGCTAAACGTAATGGCTGCGTATGCGATGTCCGGTCTAATCGCATTTGCGAGGTAGATTAATCCGAGGTAGATCAATAAGTTCTCTATACGGCTTTTTCTCCATTTCATTCCTTTCTTCTTCATCCAATGGTCTTAATTCTTTGAAAATCTTCATATTGGATTCTATTGGAGTCGACACGACTTTGGAATTTTGCATACTGAATTTGTTTATCAATTCTTCGGTATATCTCTTTTGCGAGAGTTTTATATTATCAATTGTTCCATTTCTTTTGTCAACGCCAAGAATATTACTAATTGGTCCCTAGTCGGTCATTTCAAATTGTGACTTTGAGAATTTTGTTTTACATGGTGTCTTCATCATTTTCGAATACATAAACACGAGGATCAGTTTCTGTGCGACGAGTCCCTTGTTCTGTCCCATTTCGTGTACCATTGTCGACCGGATTGCTTGAGGCCAAATGATATAAAGGTTTTAATAATTTGCACACTTTATCTTCTTCATCAATTTTTGTAAATAACTCCGGTTCCATATAAATCTCATCTTCTAGGTCGCCTTGAGTATATGCGGATACAATATCTATATGATGAATATCTATATGATGAATACGTATATTTCGCATTCCACTGCTGCTGCCAGTAACGTTCTTATTATTTCATATTGCGCAACAGGAGCAAATACTTCTTCTTAGTCAATTCCTTTACATGGTGTATGTCTGATTAATCTTGCTTTACGCTTGTTAATTGAACCGCCCTTGTTGTGTTTCGTTTTAAACACCCATCGGTTAGTGAGAATTTTTTTATCCTTAAGCCTAGAAATTAATTTCCATGTGTTGTTCTTACGCAACGTTTCAAGCTCAATATTCATTGCTTGTAGTCATGATTCCGAATCTTCTTTGTTCACGCTTTTTTAACAATGATTGGATAGTCTGAATCTTCAGGCACTATGTGGTAAAGCTTTCTTGGCCTTTCAACTCTTCTAGTCCTTTCGACTTTAGCCTCCCAGGTCCATGTTTCAATTTTCTTAGGTACATTTTTGATGTATCAGTTGTTTCTATTGATTCTTTATCGATCTCATTCACTTCGGAATCCTTAGCTTTTTTGATGCCTTTTTCTTCAAATTCGTCTTCGTTACCTTTGTCGAATTTTATATCTGAAGCAATCATGTCTTTTGATTTTTCGCCCGATTTCATACTTTCAACGAATTTCACATCTCGCGCTTTAATTACGATTTTTGAATCTCGTTTCTATAATCAGTATACCTTGAAGACATTATTATAACCGACTAGAATATATTTGTCACCTTTCGGTTCAAATTTCCCTCGTTTGTCGCTTTTATCTAGTACAATGTCTTTGCTTTCGATGATTCTCATGACGTAAGGCTTTCTATTCGTCCATGCTCTGAACGGAGTTTCATTGTTTAATTTCCTTGTAGGGCATCGATTTCGTATGTATGTTGCTGCGTTTATAGCTTCAGTCCACAATAATTGCGGTAAATTTGCCTGTAACATGATACATCTTGCCATTTCGACTAACGTGCGATTAGTACGCTCAGCTACTTTATTTTGCTGTGAAGTATACTTCACACTTAATTGGCGACTTATATCTTCGTCTTCTAAGAATTTTGTAAATTCCTTCGACAAATATTCTCTTGCATTGTCCGTGCAAAGTCGCTTTATTTTACAGTCTTCTTTTCAACTCAACGCTAAATTTCCGGAAAGCTTCGAGAACATCCGACTTTTGACGTAGCATAACCGTCTCCGTCTCTGTATCGTGTGCAATCATCAATGAATGTCGCAAAATATTTTGCGCCTCCGAAAGATTCTGTCCTCATAGGACCACATATATTTGAGTGGACTAATCCTAGCTTTTCTCTACAATGATTAGTTGATTGTTTGTACGGTTGCTGACATATTTTTCCTTTTTTACATATCTTGCAATTTATATCAGGCATACTCGAGCGTATATTTAATCCTTCAACCATTTCATGAGACTTTAAATCTTTTAAGTCGCTTAAATTTAAATGTCTATAACGTAAATGCCATCTGACTAGATTATCATCGCTTGCGTGCATTGTTATCATTTTGATTCACGATGTATAATTACTTGCAATCATTACTTTAGTTACAATCAATGTTATAGAACCATTCTTTCGTTTCACCGATGCTCCGTTTTGATCGAATTCAACGTAATCTTTAACTGTAATAATTGAGACGGATAATAAATTGCTTCTTATATCTATTTACATAGATAACATCATTTAACTCTACAAGATTCGAGCTTTCATTAATTCGCACATTCAATTTGATACTTCCTTCAGCATGAGATTTGACATATTGATCTACCGCGGTATAAACATTTGTCGTCATACCTCCATATAATGAATCAAATTTTGTTTTGGAATTATACATGTGCCTAGTTGCGCCGCTGTCAAGGCATTAAATATCGGACTTCACAATTTCCGTGTTACACGTGATCACTGTCATCGCATCGATAGAATCATGTTTTGTTTTTGATTTGCAATAGCGACTTTTGTGTCCTAACTTGCTACACTTAAAACAGTTTCCATTGAACTTTCTGTTATTCAGTTTCACAGACTTACACTTGGAATTCGTGTTTATATATTTGTTATTACGATCGGTATTCTATTTCATTTTTGCCAACGCTTCTTTTCGTCAGAACATATTTTCGCATCTCGATCACTTTGTCTCATTTCTTCTTCTTTTAATTTTGTTTTGAGATACTCCAATGTTTACTTCATCACGCGATTCGATCGCCATACTAAAGTTTTCATATTCAGCCAGTAATGATGCTAACAATATTATCGAGAGTAAATCATTTGGTAGTTTCATGCCTGCCCCTTCCAACTTTTCGGCTTTGCGTTCGAAATCGCTCATGTATTGCACCATAGTCATGTCCGATGATTTCATTTTATACGGAATAATTCCTTGTAAAGAGCTTGCTTTCCTTACTTCTCGATATAACATAAATTGCTTCTAACTTATTCCAAGCCTGCTTTGATGTAGCGACTTTTTTTACATGATTGAGTTGGCTATGCAAAACACTCAAATTAATTAACGCCAGGGCTTTTGCATTTTTCTTAATCCATTCTTGTGTATCCTCTTGCGGTCTAGCTTCGGTACCATTAACATATTGCCATAGATCGCTGAATACAAGAACACTTTTCATATGAACTTTCCATAATTCGTAATTGTCTTCCGTTAATTTTTCAATAAATCAAGCTCCCTACGGATAATGCCATGTTTCACTATGCTTTTTATTCTTTGTTACTCTCCAAAACTATTTCCACACCCGACTTGCGCGACTAGGCCAATAACCTGACAGAAAACCACAGCAGTGTGTTTAAATAAACGTTTATTAAGCACAAAATTGGAGAGTTAATACAGGCTATATAAAAAACGAAAAGAAAAATAAGCCCGATATAATAGACATGTGTACGCACGAGTAGACGTGGTATCAACAAAACAAAGCTGAAAGACGAACACAAAGCGGTAGTCGACTAACCACAATAACTCTAGTCAAAAAGAGAGTTCTACAACTAAACGCGCTTACTTTGATTATCTACTAACAACTTGCAAACGAACAAAGGCAAGAAGTTTATTGCGCGATGCAAAATTTTTTGAAAGAAAGAGACATTCGTTATCTGGTAATGGTTATTTGCAATTCGGACATCAAAGCCGCGGTTGTTGACGTTTCAACAAAACATCGAAGGAGCGAATGTGGTGATATTTCATGCATAAAAATACGCGCTGCTACATCGAGACGTTTTGCAGGATATCGTGCACGCTTACACTGGTCATTCATCCATCGGAATGCAGCTGGCGATCATCACGCGAGAAAATCATTGCGCTTGTATCGCGCGCGAAAATATGGAACATGGTATGGAAGAGAGGGAGGCTGCGAAGAATAGAACGAAAGGCTAAGTTCGATATTAATGATCTCGTTCGCATCAATAGAACAAAAGCCACCTTCGAGGAAGAATATAAAGCGCGGTGGAGCGAAGAGATATTTCGAGTTTATTGCATTCTCCATTGGCGAATATGCGTGTACGAATTGTGCGATTTATCAGATGAACACATCGATGAGATTTTTTATGAAGAAGAATTAGACCGAGTCTACAAAAACTTGAAGGAAGAAGAGTTTATTGTTGATCGCGTAAAGAGCAGGTGACGCGGGGCTAATAAACAGCTGCTCGTTAGCTAGCCTGGATAATACATTCGATAGCTGGATTCCCGCTTCGACTTTACCTTTTCCTCCAAAACAGGAGAAAAGAAAGAAGAATTTTTCATGATTCTTTCGAGCGCTAGCAGTAAGCAGTATTTTCCGAGAAATACATGCGCTTCTTTCACTACGAAACCTCACGGCGTACATCGGCGTACATTCGGAGAATGGGAAGTCGCAGTAAGAGATTCAATTTTCCTCTAGTTTTTTTTACGTACGTTCACACGATAATAAGATTAGATTGGTCATTTGGACAACGAAGAGGAGAAGAATGATGATACGTTCACGATGAGAGAATCACAAATACGGGCAGGTTTTTATGAAAGTATAATAAAAGGGGATCTTATCCACGCGCTTAATGCGCTTAAAAGTGCATGCACCTCAATTCACATTTTACTTTTGAACTGCGAAAAGACTCTGACGGTAAGATCCTCGTAAGTTTCATTTGCGACGGACAATGTACTCTCACTCATTATATAAATCTGCCAGATAATGTTTTTCGAATGGGAATCGGTATTGAGAATTTGCACCAAGATCCATTAATTCACCGATACAAGTTGTCTAATTCCGATGATTTAATACTTTTTCGCAAACTCAGTTTCGCAAACAATTATAAAAAAATCTGGGGGAGGTCGCGTTATATCTTTCTGAAGTACAGAATCCTGTAGCTTGTGGCACGGTATCCCCGGTATAAAGTGTACGTTTATTGCGATATTTGCGAACATAATTGGCGATACGCGAAGTCCGCTTCATTTCAATCGACCGTAATTACGCATACGCTATGAATCTAGTGAAATATTTCCCCACCAATACATCCCATTGTGTCAAACGAAATTCCGTAAAATTAAAATGGATATAAGAGACTATCTCGGAGAAAAAATATTCGGATCCAGAACGTTGATAGCGACATTATACTTTAAACATGTTCGTTAATTTCCATTTACGCTGGAGAGGCCGTGGAACTTCAAGAAGAAAGCTAGTCCCTATGGATTTCCTCGGAGGATTATTTAGAAGAGTACCTTATCTCAGAGGAATACGTGCAGTCGGGAAAGAAGCTTTACGCGTCGGAATTAACGTGATAGAGGATACAGAAAACAATACTCCGTTCAAGGAGGCGATCAAAATGCGCCTCAAGGAATTGGCTAGAAATCTCAAGAGAAAAGCTAAAGAAAATATAAACGACTTAATGAAGGAATATAATCATCCGCAAAAATGCGAGTAATTCAGTTTCCCTTTGGAGAGCATACACCGGTAAATCCTGAAGAAGCTGGGTTCATAAACGCTGATAAGCCGATAAAAAGAAATCATCGAAAATTGATGTGAAGAAAACGATTAAAAAATCATCGAGGAAGAAAGACGCGAAGAAAATTAAAAAGGCGAGGAAACATTGACGAAATAGCGGGAAAAAGCGCACCGTATCCGATTTTTTTGTATTTTTTTTTGTTTGAAGAAGAGGAAATCTTCTGACGAGACTTTCTGAAGACCCCCGACTGAATGAAGCCGGGAAGTGTGAAATTCGAGTGGGGGGCACGTTCGGACAAAAAGCCCCTCCAGCCTCGCCTATCTTACTAACACTCCCTCTATCTCCCAAACTACCATATGGAGGGAGTCCTGGAACGTTGATAGAACAACACATCACGTCCCCCCCCCCAAATTATGGTTTATAGACAATGACTATTAGGTCTTAAAGTATTATAAGAGAGAAGATATAAATGCTAATAATCGAGCGAGATAGATCAAGAAACTTAGCATATATGTACGGACGCTATATACTAATGGAAGGTTATAACTGAAAATCCAGTTAATACTGCTATATATCAAATATTTTCATTTTAAAAGCGTAAATTAAATTGTCAACGTCACAAATTACAATAAAATTACAATAAACATAAAGAATATTAACACGAGACACGAGACAAAAGACAATGGCACAAAGAATGATGGATCAAATTGACAAAGGAGCAGGGAATGAAACAACATGCCCCTTTCTCAACCAGACCCATCGTCCCTAGAGCTCAGTATGTTACATTACATTACGTTAGACGAACGCAATGAACAAAGATTCTTACACAAGAACAACAACTCGATGTCCTATCGGACCTTCTCCGCCAGCTCCTTAGCGGACATCACCACTTCCGCGTACTATTCTTGGGCCCTCCAGTCCCCATCATCGCGGAGGGTAAGATCCATCATTTTGAGATTTAGCTCCATATTCACTTAACTGCCGTGAGAACGAATCGCGAGTTTACAAGATATGTTCTTTCTTTATACCCACTCGAGCGAATGTTTAAAGAGCGAGCTCGATTTTTTCAGTTTACTCAAACCAATATCGAGAGTTTGCAATGAATTTATTATAAACCGATAACCTCGCTCACGGACAACGCTCCTATAGAATATATCGTACCCGAGTACGGGGATTATCTAGATCTCACACATGCTAAGTCTTCGCGTACGAGTGGAGAACTTATCCAATCCTGGAACATCATCAGAAGGGATCAGAAACAAAGAAAGTCCCGTAAATCATTTATTACATTCGATGTTCAACCAGATCGACGTGTATTTCAATCAAAAACTCGTATCACCTTCAAACAATGCCTACGCGTACCGCGTGTATATCGAGGCGTTAATATTCTTCACCGGTAAAACTTTCCATCTGACCTCTTATCTGTAGGATGCAGACGAACCTGCTTATATGAACGAGCTATTAGAATCGAAAAATCCCAATCAAGCTTTCGTGAGATGCGCCCGATATATCCAAGGAAAACGCTCGCTAGATTTAATAAGTCATCTTCATTGACGTCTTTAATCAGGATAAATTTTTAATTAACAGAGTGGAGGTTAGAATGAGACTCGTTCGTTCGAGAGATGCGTTTTGTCTCATGGAAGGTAATTCAACGTCGAAAATACGCATTCTAGATGCTAGTTTGTTTATAAGAAGAGAAAAAATAAGTCCTGGAGTGTTACTCGCCCATTCAACAATGTTGAGCAAAATAACCAAGTATCCTCTCAGACGAGTCGAAGTTAAAACATTCATGATCCACGCTGAAGTAATAAGAGAATCAATTGATAACGCAATACTTGGTTAGTTTCTAAAGCGCATCGGATTTGTCGATAACAGCGTTTAATAATGACAGAGAACTAAATTCGTTTAATTTAAAAAATTGCGATATAAATTTCTTCTCGTTATATGCCGATGGCGTTCAAATTTCGAGCAGACTGCTACAATCAAATTTTTCGGAAGATGAGCCACTCTACGTCGAGGCTTATAACACATTCTTCTCGGGAACCGGTATCTATTTTCTAAACGAAGGAAAATTCGTAAGCAGAGAAGATTATGCCCATGAATTCATGCTTTTCGTTTTTGATCTCACTCCTGATTTATCGGCAAGTTGCGCTGGATATTGGAATCTTGTCAGACACGGAAGTTTATGATTAGAGATGCGATTCG